>NC_138498.1:120278552-120429923 GCF_964252035.2 Podarcis erhardii | reverse complement strand
ACACGAAAGCTCATACCTAGAACTAACTTAGTTGGTCTTTAAGGTGCTACTGGAAGGATTTTTTCGATTTTCCAAGGGTTAAGATGAACGGAGCTCCCGTTGCTAGAGAGGAAAGCCACCGGGGGAGGAGTTTCCCTCCGTCTCCCACTCCTTTTCCTGCCCGGATCCTCACGTGGAGGGAAGGGGCTGATCTGCCCCCCCCCCTGTGCCCCCACCCGCCGCTGCATCCGAGGCCGGATCCGGTGAGACACCCCCCTCCCCCGACCCCTTTGTGCACAGGGCTGGAGGGGATCCCCTGGGTCGCAAGGCAGGAGGATGCTAGGAGACCCCCCCTCCCTGGGATGGGGTTGCAATTTGGGGTTGGGGGGTATCAGCCGATTGCTAGGGTGCAACTGGAATTAAGCGAGACCTTGGCCCCCTTTCGCCCCGTGATCTGCTGGGCAAGATCTGTTTCTCCGCTAGGGATTCCAGGGATCGCAGCTGGGATCCCTTGGCTTCCCTTCCTCCTCTCTGCAAAACCGGGAGAAGAGGGTCCTTTGCTTTTTTTCTGCGAGGTGGGGGCCACTTGCAGACTTTGCATGGCCTTCGGTCATGGAAATGCAGAGATGGGAGGGACCCGTGGGTCATAATCATAATCATAATCATAATCATAATCATAATCATAATCATAATAGATTACATTTATATGCCGCCCTCCCCAGGCAAAGCTGGGCTCAGAGCATAGCTGTCAACTTTTCCCTTTTTTTAAGGGAAATTTCCTTATTCCGAATACAGATAGGTAGCCGTGTTGGTCTGCCATAGTCAAAACAAAATAAAAAAATTCCTTCCAGTAGCACCTTAAAGACCAACTAAGTTAGTTCTTGGTATGAGCTTTCGTGTGCATGCACACTTCTTCAGATACAGCATGCACACGAAAGCTCATACCAAGAACTAACTTAGTTGGTCTTTAAGGTGCTACTGGAAGGAATTTTTTTATTTTGTTTATTCCGAATAGAATTCCTCGCAAGAAAAGGGAAGAGTTGACAGCTATGGCTCAGAGCGGCTAACAACAGTAAAAGTAGCACAGTTTGCAAGACGCACATGGAGGGGACCTTCGGTCATGGAAATGTAGAGATGTGAGGGACCCGTAGGTCATAATAATAATAATAATAATATTTTATTTATATCCCATCCTCCCCAGCCGAAGCCGGGCTCAGAGCATAGCTGGCAACTTTTTCCTTTTTTTAAGGGAAATTCCCTTATTCCGAATAGAATTCCTCGCAAGAAAAGGGAAGAGTTGACAGCTATGGCTCAGAGCAGCTAACAGCAGTAAAAGTAACACAGTTTGCAAGACGCACATGGAGGGGACCTTCGGTCATGGAAACGTAGAGATGTGAGGGACCCGTAGGTCATAATAATAATAATAATAATAATAATAATAATAATAATAATATTCCATTTATATCCCGCCCTCCCCAGGCGAAGCTGGGCTCAGAGCATAGCTGCCAACTTTTCCCTTTTTTAAAGGGACATTCCCTTATTCCGAATTGGATTCCTCGCAAGAAAAGGGAAAAGTTGACAGCTATGGCTCAGAGTGGCTAACAGCAGTAAAAGTACCACAGTTTACATAAAATCACAATCGATTCATTCTAAAATCAATTCATTCTAAAATCAGGAATCAAATTAATGGCAACCATTGGGCTAGCGTTCTATAAAAAGGACAATGCAGGATCAGGCCAGTGGTGCCATCGGGTCCAGAATCCTGTTTTCACAGTGACCAACCAGTTGTTGGTGTTTTATGATTTGATGGTTGCTGTTTTTTAAACCTGATTTTTTAAACACATTTTAAAATGAAATTGAATAGCCTGTGTTGTGCCTGAATATAATATTGAAGCACAGGTGGATGGAGGTGTGTTGTGTTTTCCTCTAGACCAGCCTTTCTCAACCTGTGGGTCCCCAGATGTTGTCGAACTACAACTCCCATCACCCCTAGCTAGCAAGGCCAGAGCTGAGGGATGATGGGAGTTGTAGTCCAACAACGTCTGGGGACCCACAGGCTGAGAACCGCTGCCTAGACATTGTGTCTGTATAATAATAGGGTATGGACAAAGGGGCCCAGTTTGTAAGATGCAAGGATGTAGCGAATGGGCAATGGGATCAGTTGTGTGGGAAGTGGAGCCTCTATATGCAGCAGAAGCCTACCTGAACTCGGACGCAGCAAAGAGATGTTACTTTGATCTACGTGAAAGCGTTAAAAATGTTCCCAATGAGAGCGAAAACACACCTTCATTAGTAATGTTGGTTTCAACAGCTTAATACACTGTCTGCAAGTCGGGGCAACACATGAAAAATCAGATCCTGGACCTTGTGATTTTGGAGCAGTTCCTGGCTGTCCTTCAGCGGAGATGGAGAGCTGGGTCAGAGAATGTGGAGCAGAGTCCAGTTCCCAGATGGTGGCCTTGACTAAAAGTTTCCTCCTGAGTCAGGCAGAGCAGCAGGTGAGCGCAAAATTGCTGCACTCTTTCTGAAAGTCCCGCAAGGAGGAATGTGCCAAACCACAGAGGCCTTTGCCTCTGTCCTTAAAGGTAAAGGTAAAGGTACCCCTGCCCGTACGAGCCAGTCTTGACAGACTCTGGGGTTGTGCGCCCATCTCACTTAAGAGGCCAGGGGCCAGCGCTGTCCAGAGACACTTCCGGGTCACGTGGCCAGCGTGACATCGCTGCTCTGGCGAGCCAGAGCCGCACACGGAAACGCCGTTTACCTTCCCGCTGGTAAGCGGTCCCTATTTATCTACTTGCACCCGGGGGTGCTTTCGAACTGCTAGGTTGGCAGGCGCTGGGACCGAGCAGCGGGAGCGCACCCCGCCGCAGGGATTCGAACCGCCGACCTTTCGATCGGCAAGTCCTAGGCGCTGAGGCTTTAACCCACAGCGCCACCTGCCTCTGTCCTTACTGTCCTTTAAAAAAAATTATAAAGCAATTTCAACAAAACAAATTATCAATCCAAATAATCAATTACATTATTCCCCCCTTTTTATTCCCCCCACCCCTCCCTCTCCCCACCACCTGAGACTTCCCTCAGCTCCCCCCTCTGATTTATTTGCATATGTTATTCTCTGCATGTTAATAATTGTACATATCATTGCTTTATCTGTCATATATTCTACTGATAAATTTGTGGATGTTTATTCAAAACCTGCCAAGGAGTCCAAATCGTTTTGTTGTTTTTTTAAATAGTTTGTAAAAAGTTCCCATTCTTCCTTGAAGTCACGATTGTCCTTCTCATGTAATTTGTGTCAACTTTGCCAACTCTGCATAACTCATCAATTTTTCTTGCCATTGTTCTTTTGTTGGGATTTCCTCTTTCTTCCATCCTTGTGGTAACAAGACTCTTGCTGCTGTTGTAGCATGCATAAATAAATTATTTGTTTTTCTTGGCAGGTCTTGTCCTAAAATCCCTAACAAAAATGCTTCTGGTTTCTTTACAAATGTTATTTTAAACATTTTTTTCAATTCATTGTATATCATTTCCCTTTTTTTTTAACTTCTCTACATTCCCACCACATATGATACATAGTACCTTCTTTTTCTTTACATTTCCAACATGTATTTGATCCAGTTTTATACATTTTTGCTATTTGTACTGGTGTGATATACCATCTGTACATCATTTTCATGTAATTTTCAGATCCGCTTTCCACAGCCTTTCCCAATCCTCAAATTGTATATATCTTGTGCCCATTTGATCATGACTGATTTGACCTACTCATCTTTTGTTTACCTCTGTCCTTACTTTCCTAATAATCCTCGCCATTCATTGCTGTTTCAGCTCCAGGATCTGTTTGCAGAAGTGGCCACAGATTTCCACAGGGTAGAGAAGCTTCCCTCAGACGCCAGAGAGAATCCCCTACATAGGCAGTCTGTGCCAGAGAGTGACACCTCGCTGGGTAAGTTTTAAATTGATCATTTTTTATTGATCAGGGTGGGTCTGGCCTGGGAGGCCTCTTTGGGCCGGGTCTCATCAACATTCATGGAAAAAAAAATCTTAAAGCCTTCAAATTTCATTTTGGTGCCATGCGCTGTTAACAAAAGCCCCTAATTTATTTGTGTATTAAACTTTTTTAATTACTGTATTTTTTGCCCTATAGAACGCACCGGCCCATAGGATGCACCTAGGTTTTTTGGGGGGAAATAAAGGGGAAAAAATTATTTCCCCCCCAGGCGCGGGGCTGGCGCGGGGGAAGCCCGAGCTTCCCCCGACCCCAGCCCCCAGAACAGGCTGCTATCCGCAAGCCTAGGGAGCCCGGCGGGAAGTCAAGCCGGTCTCCCCAGGCTTGCAGATATCTGTCCCCCGAGCTTGTGGGGCTGGCAGCCTCCAAACCAGGTCGGGGAAAAGCGGGAAGGCGCGCTGCGCCTCCCCGCTGTCCCCCGAGCTTGTGGACTGCAGGCTGCTGCCTGCAAGCCTTTCGAGCCTGCAGGAACTCCCGCCGGGCTTGCAATGCTTGCGGATAGCTTCCTGAAGCCTGGAGAGCGAGAGGGGTCGTTGCGCACCGACCCCTTTCGCTCTCCAGGCTTCAGCGAAAGCCTGCATTCGCCCCATAGGATGCACACACATTTCCCCTTCATTTTTGGAGGGGAAAAAGTGCATCCTATAGGGCGAAAAGTACAGTAGTAAATCTATTAACTGTGTGTTAAATATTACATATGCAGTGGTACCTCTGGTTGCGAACGGGATCCGTTCCGGAGGCCCGTTCGCAACATGAAAAAAATGCAACCCATGGATTGCGATTCGCCGCTTCTGCGCATGCACGTGACGTCATTTTGCGCTTCTGCGCATGTGCGAGTGGGGAAACCCGAATGTAACCCTTTCTGGTACTTCCGGGTCGTCACAGGATGTAACCTGAAAGAACGTAACATGCAGCAGACGTAACATGAGGTATAACTGTATAATATTAAATCTATTGCGAACGCTTCAATATGGAAATCTAATTAAGTGTGTGGCCCCCTTGTTCTACGTCAGAGTTCTCTTGCGGCCCATGAGATGTTGGACCGCCCTGCCGTAAATCTGTGAGATGCATTTGATGTCTTCCTGAAACAGGGCACAAAAGGATGCTGGTTTTCAGACTTTTCCCCAGCTCAGAAAGGCATTCCTTGACGACCCCTTGGATTTCTCCCCAAGAGGAAAAATGGGATGAGCTGTAGTTTTGCACAACTAAACCGCAGAATGCAAAGGGACGTTCAACATACATAGGACGGGTGTGTCGTTTTGTGATGTCAACGCGGACCTAGAAATTTCAAAAGAATGCTTTAAATTAAAAGAAAAGAGAAATTTCTCATGCAGCCTCTGAGATTAACGTGCACTCTGATGGCTTACCATCACCTTCCTCTCTGACAGGTGGTGGAATAATGTCAGCAACAACTCCTTGGGCATCTTTTCTTCATGGGGGAGCGGAAGAACCTGTACAAGCGACATTTCAGGTAGGTGGAAGCATCCCAGGGAAGGCTGCCAAGAGGAAGCCAAGTGCCTCTGCTCACCTCCCTGCATCTGAACAATTCTCTGCCCTCCTTATAGAATCATAGCATCTTCGAGTTGGAAGGGACCCAACGGTCATCTAGTCCACCCCCGCTGCAATGCAGGAATCTCGTCGCTTCTTTCTAGGCTGCCCACCGAGGAGGCTGTGAGTGCCACCCGAGAAGTCCTGCAGGATAATACCCAGCCACTTCTTGATACGATACGATAATCTTTATTGTCATTGTCCCATACAGAACAACAAAATTTAAAAAATCTATACCAAACATTAAAAAACCAACAAGCCTGCTATCCCGGCTATCCCAGCCTGGTTAGCCCCCTAAAAACTCTGATACCCCATTATTAAATACAATATATTCCCACAGAGACTACCTTACACTGCGTTTAAAACCAAAATCGCATTTGGATAGAAACTGTTTCCCAGGCGGCTAGTCCTAGTCTTTATAACCCTGTACCTTCTTCCAGAAGGCAGAAGCTGAAAGAGATCATTTCCAGGGTGGGCACGATCCTGCACTATCTCTGCAGCTTTCTTATGGCACCTGGAAGCCTAGATTTGATCCAAGGTGGGAAGAGTGCACCCAATTATTCTCTCTGCAGTCTTTACAACCCTAGACAGCATTGCGCGCGCTCTCTCTCTCTCTCTCTCTCTCTCTCTCATTTTTATTAAATTTTCTGATTTACAATTTAAAAGATTCATTTAAACAAGCTTGAAATATCAGTGACTTCTCTTTCTGTGGTTCATTTTGCAGAGCATAAATCTCTGCATATTTTATATAAACTCAAGCATTCAGTATTCCGTTATTACTTCCACCAAAACTTATTTGCACTGCTGAATTTATCTTAATGCTGCCAACATTTTAAAGTGTACACAATTTCCCCCCATATATTCAATAAACATTTTCCAATCTTCTCTAAACGTATGTTCTTCTTGTTCTCTTATTCTACATGTTACGTCTGCGAGCTGCGCATATTCCGGCAGCTTAAGTTGCCATTCTTCTTTGGTTGGGACCTCGCTCATTTTCCATTTTGGGGCTAACCAAACATAAATAACCATTTTTGACACCTGGGCATTTCCATTTGAATTATCTCCAACAGAAAGGACTCTGATTTTGGGGGGAAAGTGCTTTTAAACATTTTTTTCAATTCATTATAAATTATTGCCCAATACTCTTTTACCCTTTTACATGTCCAGCACATATGAAAGGACGTTCCCTCTACCTCTTTGCATCTCGAGCACTTATCTGATTCAATGTTATATACCTCAGCATGTCTAAAGGTAAAGGTAAAGGACCCCTGACCGTTAAGTCCAGTCACGGACGGCTCTGGGGTTGTGGCGCTCATCTCGCTCTATAGGCCGAGGGAGCCAGTGTTTGTCCGTAGACAGCTTCAGGGTCATGTGGCCAGCATGACTAAGCCGCTTCTGGCGAACCAGAGCAGCGCATGGAAACGCTGTTTTCCTTCCCGCCAGAGCGGTACCTATTTATCTGCTTGTACTGGCATGCTTTTGAACTGCTAGGTTGGCAGGAGCAGGGACCCAGCAATGGGAGCTCACCCCGTCGCGGGGATTTGAACCGCAGACCTTCTGATCAGCAAGCCCTAGGCTCTGTGGTTTAGACCACAGTGCCACCTGCATCCCACCCGCCACCCGCGCATGCCTACTCAGAGTCAAACACCACCTGTAAATGATTTTCAAGTAGTTCTCCTTCAGGGAATAACATGCTGTAAACTTCAGCCACTTTTCCTTGTTGAGTCTTCCAGATTTTGCAAGTAGAGAATTGTGACATTGTTTGCAAAAGGGCCAACGTTTTCCTTTTCTTTTCAGGCCCGAATTTATTTTGAGGACGTGGCAGTGTATTTCGCAGCAGAGGAATGGGCTCTGCTGGATTCTGACCAGAGAGCTCTGCACAGAGAAGTCATGGAGGAGAATTATCTTCTCGTCACCTGTCTCGGTAAGATGTTGTGTCTTCAGCTCTTTTACTGGTTGTGTTTGTGTAAATGGTTGTAGGGCTTCTATTGCATTTGGACCTCACTTTGAATCCTTTCCCTAGTGCAGCCTTCTTCAACCTTGGATCCCCAAATGTTGGACTACAACTCCCATCATCCCTGACCAGCCCATCTAAGATAGTTGGGAATGATGGGGGTTGTAGTCCATCAATCTTGGCAGAACCATGGTTGAAAAACATTTCCTTAGTGGATGATGGTAGTTAATTAGAGTGCATGCGATTGTTCTTAACTAGCTTTGCAATGTTTTAAATGATATTTTTATCGATATGTTTGCCACCTATGGCTCTTTTGGGGAAGAAGGGTGGAAAATAAACCAAAGGAATAATAATTATTATGTCCCTCCGCGGGTGACCCTCCTGGTCCCTTCCGATTCTATGATTGTATTCTATTCCTCATTGCGTCCATGAATTATTATTATTTGTACATGTCCACAGGACACGTTTTATATACAAGGACGTGTCGCCATCCTTGTAGCTGTTGGAAATGCGTATTTCGGTCGGCGGCATTTGCAAATCTTTTTTTTTCCTCCCCAAAACTTCTGGTGTGTGTTGCGTTCACAAAGCAAGGAAGGATTGGACCCTGATTAATAAAATACACACGAGGCTTGACCAGCAAGACTCTGGGAGGAGGTGCCAATAATATTCTGTCACACCCTGGCCCAGGCCCCTTTTATTAACAAAAGAACTTATAACACAGTACTTGTAAGAACCAATCAGATGTCCTCTGAGCATTTCAAAAACATCCCCACGTGGGAGAAAGTCAGATCAGAGAAATCCTTTTAACTACAAAGAAACTATTTCCTACTTGAGCATGCATACGTGGTTAAGCTAAATAAACAGGAACCAAGGAGGAATGCATTTAGTACCCCCGGAGGTCATAAACAACAGTAAACAGGAGATGAAGGATGGCAATGAAAAATAGTATTTACCATCTCCTTGTGAACTCTCTTCTGGCCCTTAAAGGTAAAGGTAAAGGGACCCCTGACCATTAGGTTCAGTCGTGACTGACTCTGGGGTTGCAGCGCTCATCTTGCTTTATTGGCCGAGGGAGCCGGCGTACAGCTTCCGGGTCATGTGGCCAGCATGACTAAGCCGCTTCTGGCGAACCAGAGCAGCGCATGGAAATGCCATTTACCTTCCTGCCAGAGCGGTACCTATTTATCTACTTGTACTTTGACGTGCTTTCGAACTGCTAGGTTGGCAGGAGCAGGGACTGAGCAACGGGAGCTCACCCCGTCACGGGGATTCAAACCGCCGACCTTCTGATCGGCAAGTCCTAGGTTCTGTGGTTTAACCCACAGCGCCACCCGCGTCCTGGCCCTTAAGATCTACCTAAAGATTAACAAATCAGCATCAAAGTAACCTACTATCTTTATGGCTCAGGATGCCTAGTGAAGCAACCAGTCCGTGTTTAAGAATGCTTATACGTGACTGTCAGGCAGAGAGAAAGAAAATGGCAGAGGTGCAAAGGCTTGTGGGGGATTTGATCAGAAATGATTGTCAATGAATCCAGCCCAGTCAAAGCAATGCTTTCATCGCAGACACAATGGCGTGCTCCATTTTTCATAATTCCTCATAGCAATCCAACCTGACCTCCACAGTGTGCAAATGTTTCACCACTGTAGATGGTGTCGCTCCCAAGCGGCAGAGCATCAGTTTTTCCTGCAGAAGGTCTCCGGTTCAATCTTGGCCGTCTTCAGGTAGGGCTCAGAAAACCCCAGCTTGAAACCTTGGAGAGATGATGTCTTCCCTACTATCTTTGTCTCTCACAGGTGACAGGATGATGCTGGAAAGACCCCCTCAGCCGTCCCTTCCTCGCGTTGGAGGGGAAGCAGTTGCTTTTGCAAACGATCAGGTATGGATCAGGGAAGAATCATTGGGGAGATTGTCAAGGAGGAGCCTTCTCATCAGTGGTGTAGCGTGGGGGGTGCAGGGGGGGCCGGCCGCACCGGGCGCAACATCTTGGGGGGGGGCGCGCTTGCCGCCTCCAGAGTCGCCGAAGAGCCTGGGGCGCAGGCTGTAGCAGAGCCCCATGTCTCGCGGAACCGATGAGCTGTGCGCGCGTCCGGGCTGAAGGCGTCTGGCAGGCAGCGGCTCTCAGCTCTCGGCGTGGTCCCCGCGCGTCAGGGCCGCGGACGGCGCTCCAGGCAGCCCCTCCTCACAGCCCCACTGCTGCTGCTGCAGCTGCTGGGCCATGTTGCATTTTCCTCGCCTCTCTGCCCTCCTCCTCCTCCGGGCAAGCGGCGTCGTTTGGGCGGCAGCGCCAGCGGCAACTCGCCTCAGATCACCTGACACGGACCCGCCGTCGTCGCCGTGGCTACCTTACCGTAAATACCCCAGCCCAGGCAGCAGCAAGAAGAAGCTGGCAGCGGCGGCAGGTTAGGGGTTAGGGGCGCAAATTACTTGCCTTGCCCCGGGTTAGGGGGTGCAAATTACTTGCCTTGCCCCGGGTTAGGGGGTGCAAATTACTTGCCTTGCCCCGGGTTAAGGAGCGCAAATTACTTGCCTTGCCCCGGGTGCTGACAACCCACGCTACGCCGCTGCTTCTCATCTCCCCAGTCCTGATGGAAATTCTCTCCTCATCTTTGCTTCTGTCAAAGCTGCCCAAGAGAAAGGCAGTGATCTATAATGAATTGAAAAGGATGTTTAAAATAACGTTCGTAAAAAATAAAATAAAAAACCACCCAGAGGCTTTTCTTTTGAGAATTATAGAGACAGAACGACCTAAACTGTATAGAAATTTATTTATTTGTGCTGCTACAGCAGCAAGAATGTTACTCGCCCCCAATATGGAAAGAAGTCACATCCAAAGAATGGATACAAAAACTTAAGGAATATGTGGAAATGGCAAAACTTACTGGAAGAATAAAAAATCAAGATAACAAACTTCTTTATATAAAAGAATGGAAATGGTTTATTGAACATTTACAGATAAATTGCAAACAGATAAGAACATTGGCAGGATTATAGTAATAACCTGCAGTATATATTTAAAGTAGATTAATAAATGAGCAAATTAAGTTAATTTGGATATGCAGAAGATATTAAAAATAAATTTAAGGAACTGCAGAAAGAGCATAGCTGTCAATGTTTCCCTTTTTTAAAGGGAAATTCCCTTATTCTGAATAGGATTCCTCGCAAGAAAAGGGAAAAGTTGACAGCTGTGAGAAAGAGGGGGAAGGAAGTCAAGCTTTGAAATTTTGAAATGATTGTAAAATTAGTGAAATGTATAAACCTGAAAAGTATAAGTTAAAAGAGAGAGAGAGAGATGAAGGCTATGAAGGCCTCCTCAGAAGGTTTAACTTCTGTGGGATGATACACAGCCGTTCTCCCCTGATGAGACTTCTGGGTTTTGCTAGCAGACACTCTTAATTTCTGTCAAGACCCAAATGTTTCCTTCTCTTTCAGGGTCCGTGGTCCTTTGAGGCTGTGTCTGTGTATTTCACTGAGGAGGAATGGGCTCTCCTGGATCCTGACCAGAGAGCTCTTCATAGGGATGTCATGGAGGAGAATTATCGCCTCGTCACCTATCTCAGTAAGACTTTCTTAAGGCCAGTCGAGAGAGATGGTAAAATGTGTAACTGACGGGCAGCCCATCTAAACTGGAATCTTTTGAAAATATGAAATGGTTTATAAATGCTTTTATATATATACAGGCTTGACTACTGTAATTCGCTCTACACGGGGCTGCCCTTGAAGCTGTCCCAGAAACTCCAGCGGGTGCAGAATGCTGCAGCGAGGCTCCTCACGGGGTCCCTGCCATGGGAGCATATTCACTCAGTGCTTTTAAGAGTTGGAAGGGACCCGAGGGTCATCTAGTCCAACCCCTGCAATGCAGGAATCTCAGCTGAAGCACCCAGTGCTTTTCCAGCTGCTCTGTACGGTGGAGTACAGGGTCAGATTTAAGGTGCTGCTTTTGACCTTTAAAGCCCTTCACGGCCTAGGACCCTCGTACCTACGGGACCGCCTCTCCTGGTATGCCCCACGGAGAGCCTCAAGGTCCATAAATAGCAACACCCTAGAGGTCCCGGGCCCTAAGGAAGTCAGATTAGTCTCAACCAGAGCCAGGGCCTTTTCAGTGATGGCTCCGACCTGGTGGAACGCTCTGTCTCATGAGACCAGGGCCCTGCAGGATCTGATTTCTTTCTGCAAGGCCTGTAAGACAGAGTTGTTCCGCCTGGACTTTGGCTTGGAATCAACTTGATTCCCTCCCCCTCTTTTCTTTTTCCTTTTTCCTTCTGTGACGAAACTCCTATTTGGGGACTTCCCTGGCTTTTTTCTGGCCCACGTAGGACCAGTCTGGATAGTTGGCCTTGGTGAAGATTTGACGTTTTCATCCCCAAAAAGTTTTTTGATTTGAGTTTCTACTGAAATGAGGCTGCATTTTAATGTTGTATTTTAATCTTGTTTTTAAGTTGTATTTTAATCAATTGTTTTTATACTTGGTGTTAGCCGACCTGAACCCGGTCTTGGCTGGGAAGGGTGGGGTATCATTAAAAATTATTATTATTATTATTATTATTATTATTATTATTATTATTATAACTTCATGTCTTACTCAGGTACTAACCGGTGTTCTTTCTCAACTGCAGGCCACAAATGGGAAGCCAGGAATATGGGAGACGTATGTTGGATGTCAGCAGGAAGGGACACACATAGAAATGAGGAACAACTGAGAAAGAAGACTGAAGCAGATCAGAACAGGTGGAATATATCCTCTGCTACTCAGGACAGTGGCTACCCTGAAATTGTGATGATAGAAGAAGAAGAAGAAGAAGAAAAAGTACAGGAAAAGAATAAATACTGTGTGTATCAGAAATTGGAATGTGAAGCTCATTGCCAAATCCACACTGGGGAGAAACCATATCAGTGCAGAGAATGCGGAAAGACATTCAGTCAGAAGATGTATCTTACGACTCATAAAAGAATTCACACAGGGGAAAAGCCATATAAGTGCTTGGAATGTGGAAAGGGCTTCAGCCAGAAGATACACCTAACTTTCCACCAAAGAATTCATACAGGGGAAAAACCACACCAGTGCTTGGAATGCGGGAAGAGCTTCATCAGAAGTTCAAACCTCACTTTGCATCAAAGAATCCACACAGGGGAGAAGCCATATCAGTGCTTGGAATGTGGGAAAAGTTTCATTAGAAGCACAAACCTTACTTTGCACCAGAGAATCCACACGGGTGAGAAGCCGTATCAGTGTGTGGAATGTGGAAAGAGCTTCAGCCAACGTTGTAGCCTTACTTCTCATCAGAGAATCCACACAGGGGAGAAACCGTTTGAGTGTCTGGAATGTGGAAAGAGTTTCACGCATAAGATAAGTTTCACTTATCATCAAACGACTCACACAGGGGAGAAACCATATCAGTGCGTGGAATGCGGGAAGAGCTTCAGTCAACGTTGCACCCTGACTTCTCATCAGAGAATCCACAGGGTGGAGAAACCCTATAAATGCCTGGAATGCGGAAAGGGCTTTACGTGGAAGATAGGCCTCGCTGCTCATCAAACAACTCATACAGGGGAGAAACCATATCGGTGCTTAGAGTGTGGAAAGAGCTTCAGCCATAAGGGGAGCCTCACCTATCATCAAAGAATCCACACAGGGGAGAAGCCATATCAGTGCATGGAATGCGGGAAGAGCTTCAGTCATCGTTGCACCCTAACTTCTCATCAGAGAATCCACACAGGAGAGAAACCATATCAGTGCCTCGAATGCGGAAAATGCTTTAAAGAGAAGAGCAGGCTCACTTTTCACCGAAGGACTCACACCGGGGAGAAGCCGTACAAATGCTTGGAATGCGGAAAGGGCTTCACGCAGAAGATAGGCCTCTCTGCTCACCAGACAGCTCATACAGGGCAGAAACCGTATACCTGCTTGGAATGCGGAAACGGCTTCACGAGAAGATCAAGCCTTAATCTGCATCAGAGAAGTCACAGCGGCGAGAAGCCATATCAATGCCCCGAGTGTGGAAAAAGCTTCACTAGACGTTCCGGTCTGAATTTGCATCAAAGAACTCACACAGTGGTGAAATCGTATAAGTGCTTAGAGTGTGGAAATAACTACAATAATAAGATAAACCTCACGTATCATCAGAGAACTCACAGAAGTGATTTGAATATGCAGCAAAATATTGTCTCCCACGTGAAACAGGAGTTCGATTGTGAGGACCCACATCGGACATGCACTGTATAAATGAACCCTAAGCAGGGAGCAACATATTGTACCTATCCTGAGCAACGACAGCAAGGGAACTGAAGCATTTTCTTTCAGCTTTGCTCCTTTTCTAATACAAAATGTGAAATCACAGCTGCTCCCCTCTGCCCTCCCCATCCATCCTTCGTCTCCTGAGCACGTAGTGATGCTTCCGTATGGGAGCGTTCAGCTCCTATGTGTGGTCGGCGCTGGCCAAAGGATCTGCCCAAGGGCTTTTCCAAAATGCGTTGCCTCCTGGTAATGGATTTTGGGACGTGTTGGGGGGGCTCACTATCTGGAGGATGATATAATCAAGGCTCCCATGCCTGCTCAGGTGTCTGCGTATTGGGAGGAGGGGAAAGGGAGAAGACAAAAAAAGAGAGGGAGAACATAGACATCAACACAGTCTCTAGCTAAAAATGCATTAAAAGAATACTTGGAATTGAATAAAAATCAAGTTGATGACGTAGGGACACTCTGGGATGCTGGTAAAGCAGTGATCAGGGGATATTTCATAAAACAAGGCATAAGAATAAAAAAGGAAAGGGAAAAGGAAAAAAACAACAAAATTAATGGAATAAATAAGGAAATAAGGGGGGGGGGAGAGAAGAGCAAACCAAACAACCAAATAATGATATAATTAAAAAAGAAATTAGGCTACTACAGTGCAGACAGAATATATGTCCAAAATAGAACAGGAAGTAGAGTGGAATGTGAAAACGTGGAAACAAAATAATTTTGAGTTTGGCAGTAAACCGGGAAAATACCTGGCATGGCAATTGAGAAAGAGGCAAAATCAAAGACAAATTAATAGAATTAAGAAAATTATAGGTGATCCAAAAGTAATAATACAAAAATTTTAAAAATATTATGAAAAGTTATGCAAAAAAGATAATGAGGCAGAAGAAGTAGACAACGTCCTATACCAACAGAAAGGAGGATGGGTTTTAATTCTACTGGATCAGATCTTTACCCCACAGAAATGCAAAGTCTAAATGCGGGTGGTGGCCTGTCTTGCTGTGTGTGTTTTCTATGCAATTGGGTGCTTTCTTCCTCTCTACCCATGTTCTCCACACGCAAAAGTCACAGATCCGGTGCTTGCCAGCACTGTCATAGCAAAACAATTGGGATCTGAGACATGGATCAGTATTGAACCAGATTATTATTATAGGGGGTCTCCCCCCCGGAACAACCACTGTATTATAAGCAATGTCTCTGTCAGCGGTGGTGTTGATCAGCGCTGGATCTGTGATTTTAAGGGTTGGTTTGCAGCTAAGGGACCTTTAACTTAATGGCTGTTTGTTAAAACGAAATGTGTCTCATTCAGTAATCATGCAAGCTGGAGATGGTCCATTTCTGGCTTAGAGATTGTCATTTTGAGCAAGGAAGCCTTTTGTTGAAAGACGACATGCCCCAGAGCCACTGTTATATGGTAACACTGATGCCCCTATCTCTAAATCCCAGAGGTGCCTAAAGGCATAAAAAAAATGGAGACCCCTGCTTGAGTTATTTCCAGGCTGCAAATGGAAGATGAACACACAGCCCCTCCATCTGTTTGATTGAATATTTTTCTATGCACACGGGTTCATGTCTCAGTGTAAATCTTGGGCTTGGTGGTGGATTTTCTCCGTTAAGTGTTTCTGCCTTGGAAAACTCTGTGATTAACATCCCATTTGTTTTTGTAAATGCGTTAGGAAGAAATGTTAAAGGTGCACATGTGCAGATATAAAAAAAACCAAGGCCACACAAACACAGATTTGCGTGCGCAGCCCGAATATCAAAAAAACATAGCGAGAGTTGAAACATCTCATGTTGTAGTTGGGAGCTTTTTCCTTTGTCTTCTGTTGATGTGTTTTTTACTACAATCTAGGTGTTTTATAGATTATAAAAACAACTCCTCACAACTCAGTGCTTGTTCTCTTTCCCTGAGTTTCACTCAGTAGCGTCGCAAGGGAGAAGATGTGCCCTGAGAACTGGTGTTGAGAATTTTGTAAGTTAACAGCCAGGTCTGTGTGTTCTCCATGCTTAACAAATAAAAGAAAATCGGCGTACACAAGCTGTATTTCTCTAAAAAGAGCACCGTTTCGCAGAATCTGTTAATGTTTCCCAGTTCCCTGAGTGCCTGAGCTTTCCTGCACCTTCTGCTCTCATTTCACAGCCACTCTCCACCTGCTTCCAAGTATTTGCTCCTCCTTAGGGGCTGGTAACTTCTGACAGAGCTGTTTGACAGCGGAACAAACTCCCTCCGGAGATGATGGACTCTGTCATGGATTCTTTAGCCGAGATTCCTGCATTGCGGGGGGTGGACTAGATGATACTCGGATCCCTTCCAACTCTTAAGATTCTATTATTCTAACTAATAATAATAATAATAATAATAATAATAATAATAATTTATTATTTGTACCCCGCCCATCTGGCTGGGTTTCCCCAGCCACTCTGGGTGGCTTCCATGGAAACCAAAAATACACTAAAATATCACAGATTAAAAACTTCCCTGAACAGGGCTGCCTTAAGATGTCTTCTGAATGTCAGGTAGTTATTTATCGCTTTGACATCTGATGGGAGGGTGTTCCACAGGGTGGGCGCCACTACTGAGAAGGCCCTCTGTCTGGTTCCCTGTAGCTTTGCTTCTCGCAATGAGGGAACCGCCAGACGGCCCTCGGCGCTGGACCTCAACGTCCGGGCAGAACGATGGGGATGGAGACGCTCCTTCAGGTATACTGGGCCGAGGCCATTTAGGGCTTTAAAGGTCAGCACCAACACTTTGAATTGTGCTCGGAAACGTACTGGGAGCCAATGTAGGTCTTTCAAAACTGGTGTTATGTGGTCTCGGCGGCCGCCCTCAGTCACCAGTCTGGCTGCCGCATTCTGGATTAGTTGTAGTTCCCGAGTCACCTTCAAAGGTAGCCCCACGTAGAGCGCATTGCAGTAGTCCAAGCGGGAGATAACTAAACCATCTAAATATCTATATAAACACTAGAAAGAACTTTCTGGCCGTAAGAGCTGTTAGGCAGCAGAACAGACTACCCGGGAGGTTTCTAAACAGGCATCTGAGAAGGTAGTTGTTTTTTTAGCTGTGATTCCTGGGTGTTAGGGGAGGGGTAGTCCCTCTGGTGGGGGCACGTCGTGCTCCTTCTGGGGTCGTTTGTCCACCTCTGGTCCCCACCCTGCACTCAGCTCTGACCTGTGGCTCCTACAAGCTGTCAGCCGGTGACAGCAGCCACAATCCTGGGAATGGCTTCGACTCACAGGCGGAGGGTACAACAATCACGAAGGTGGTTTCTGCATGTCCTGTGGAGGGAAGTTAGGGGCAGTTGCGGCGTGTCCACCTGGGAAGGTGATATAAAACACTGATTCGGATCCACTGCCTTGCAGGATATCTTTGGCAGAAGACAAGCCTAAGGAGTACACCCTACACAAATCCGGTAAGAGCTGTTTGATGGCAGAAGCGTCTTTTTTGAGAGGTGGTGGACTCTCCTTCCTTGGAGGTTTCAAGCAGAGGTTCGTAGAATCATAGAATGGTAGAATTGGAAGGGACCCCACGGGTCATCTAGTCCAACCCCTGCAATGCAGGAATATTTCGCCCAATGTGGGGCTCGAACCCACAACCCTGAGATTAAGAGTCCTATGCTCTACCGACCGAGCTAGCCCAGCTGATTTGTCATGGATGCTTCAGCTGAGATTCTTGCATGGCAGGGGCTTGGACTAGATGACTCTTGAGGTCCCTTCTGTTAAGTTGTGGGCGAACATAACAGACGACACAGCGATTCTTCCAAAGCAACTCTTTATTTGTAAGCTGGAACAGAACTGAACTGAGGAGCTCAGTCAGCCTGCTTATATAGAGCTCCAGAACGATGTAACTGTTGCCATTTTCTAAAACTATCCAATCACTGAACGTCACTTTCGATCCTTCATTTGCATAACTATCTACAGTATCCCCCTGCTAGCTCAGGGTGAGAACTTCAGTACATAACACCCCTCCCCACCGAGATAAGGCATTAGTTACAATCGTAATGGTTTCCTTATATACAGCACTACACGTAATGGTTCAATTAGGCACAAAAGCATATCGGTTACATTTCACATACTTAGACCAACAGTGATTCAGTACATAACACCTTCCAAGTCTACAGTTATTATTATTATTATTATCATCATTAATTTATTGAATATATGTGCCAGAGATCTCAGGGCAGTTCACAGAAAAGATCACAATATATAAAATAAAAATAAAAATATTGGACGCGGAGTGGCGCTGTGGGTTAAACCACAGAGCCTAGGGCTTTCCAGTCAGAAGGTCAGCGGTTCGAATCCCCGCGACGGGGTGAGCTCCTGTTGCTTGGTCCCTGCTCCTGCCAACCTAGCAGTTCGAAAGCACATCAAAGTGCAAGTAGATAAATAGGTACCGCTTTGGCGGGAAGGTAAACGGCTTTTCCGTGCGCTGCTCTGGTTCACCAGAAGCGGCTTAGTCATGCTGGCCACATGACCCGGAGGCTTATTTATTTATTGAATTCATATATATACCCAGGGTTTCTCGGGGCAGCTCACAGAAAACCACAAAATACATAATAAAAATAAAAACAGCAACCCAATAGCCTCCCCCGCACCCCCCAAAAAAACATTTCAAAAGGGCATAGGATGTAAATCAGATCAACGAAAGGCCTGGTTAAAAAGTAACATTTTTGCATGGCACCTAAAGGTGTGTGATGAAGGCTCCAGGCAAACTTCCCTGGGGAGTGCATTCCACAGACGGGGAGCCAGTGCAGAGAAGGCCCTGTTCTTGCCTTGCCACCCTCCGGACCCCTCGAGGAGGAGGCACACGAAGCAGGGCCTCGGAAGATGATCTCAGGGTCCGGGTAGGTTTATATGGAAGGAGGCGGTCCTCTTTAGGATTCTGTTATTCCTTCTTCCCCAAACTGCTTTCACTCCTTCCATCCACCAGGTGTGGGATCTGCATTCACAGTGCTCCTTTCTTCCTCGGCTCCTGTTTTAAGAGAGAGAGAAATCATTTTACAGCTTGAGCTGCCAAGGGTTAAAATTATCTGAGTTGGATTCCTAGAGAGGATGGGGATTTGGGGAGGGGGGGGGAGGAAGACCTACAAAGCAAATGGGTATTTCTGCCCAAAGCCCCTCCTGCCTGGTTCTTGCTTTGGAGGAATGCAGCCTCGGGGTCTCCCCAGTTCGGCATCGGGGACGATCTGGTGAGCCCCCTTACCTATTAATTTGACTTAGGTGGAGAGGAGTCGGGAAGATGCAACTGCAATGCAGAAAAAGGGGGGGAAATGCAGGGGGGGGGAAAGCAATGCAGAAAAAGGGAGTCCCCTGCGAGGGGGAGAGAGAGGCCCGGATTTCTGGCTGAATAGAATAGAAAAGAAGAGAAGAGCCCGAGAAGAGCAAGCAAGAGCCTCCTCTCCCCATGTTCACCCCGCTTGTGCACCTGATCATCCTTTCACACGAACAGAACACCCGCATCATGATGCGGGGAAGCGCAGGGCGTGTCGGTCTGCAGCGCGGCGTTGATTGGCGGAAGCGCGGCGTAGTTTGTGCCAAGATTCGAATGGGCGCTCCTAACCAACCCATCCGAATCGCGCATCCACTGGAGAAGCGCGCGCGCGCCGTTTCAGACGTGCAAGCCCTGACACGCGGTGGGGAGGCCGGAATGCAAAACTGGGGGGAGCTGTCGATCAAAGGCGGGAGACGCTGATGGGAAGCAAAAGTCCCTGTGCGAATCTGGGCTTTAAAGGTTACAGGGCACGGATTGGGAGAGGAAGTCTCTGTCTGGGGGTTTTTTTGGGGTGAAGGGAAGGTGGAAGCTGGAAAAGAGGACGGCGCCTAAAGGAGGAAGAGTTGTAAGGGGGAGATCAAAGGGGTGGGATCCTGCATCTTTTGACTTCCAGCCAGATTGAAGGCTTCAATCCACTAGTCCTCAAGGAAAGGAACTCCACCCACAAATCTCTAGTTTCTATATAATTTCAAACTTGTCATTCCCCTGCCATTTCTTCAGGGTGCTAGGGAACTAGTTGCTAACCCAGATTTATCCACATTTCTTCAAGGAAAATCTTCCAGCCCTGAGACGTCGTAATTTTCTAACAAGACAATGTCTTGGCGCAAAATAAGAATGGATAAATATGAAGAAATCTGGAACAAATATTTAAGCGATAAGGCAGATAGTGGTGGGAAGTACTGTAGGAGGAGGAGAAAGAGAGGTGGGAAAATATTGTTAAAAAGGTGTAAAGGTAAAGGTAAAGGGACCCCTGAATTAGGTCCAGTCGTGGCTGACTCTGGGGCTGCGACGCTCATCTTGCTTTACTGGCCAAGGGAGCCGGCGTACAGCTTCCGGGTCATGTGGCCAGCATGACTAAGCTGCTTCTGGCGAACCGGAGCAGCGCACGGAAATGTCGTTGACCTTCCCGCCAGAGCGGTACCTATTTATCTACTTGCACTTTGACGTGCTTTCAAACTGCTAGGTGGGCAGGAGCAGGGACTGAGCAACGGGAGCTCACCCCGTCACGGGGATTCAAACCGCCGACCTTCTGATTGGCAAGTCCTAGGCTCTGTGGTTTAACCCACAGCGCCACCCACGTCCCTCAAAAAAGGTGTAGTCGGAGGTATATCAGTGTATTCAAATCTGAATTGTCAAATTGTGTTATTATTGTTATTATGATATGTGTCTTTTGCGGTTGATGTTTGTATCGAAAAAATGGTTAAACATTTTTTTTTAAAAAAAGACAATCTCTTGGCTTTGCAGGTCTTGGTAGCGGTGACTTCAGCCGGCCCCTTGGCTTTGCCTTGAGAAATTGGCAAGAGAGGAGAGAGTGGTTTATCTGGAAAACAGATTGAAGATGGAGAATCCAGAAACAGCTGGCCGTGAAGCAGGAAAAGGCCCTTGCGTCACCCAGACTGGGGCCAGCGAGGGATTCTGGGAAAGAACCATGCAGGAGATCCCGGGCGAGGAGGTTGTCCTCAGCTCAGACGCTCAGCGCCAGTGTTTCAGGCGTTTCTGCTACCAGGAGACCAAGGGACCCCGAGAGGTTTGCAGCCGACTCCACCATCTTTGCCGTCGGTGGCTGGAGCCAGAGAAACACACCAAGGCTCAGATCCTGGATTTAGTGATCTTGGAGCAGTTCCTGGCTGTCCTCCCCCCGGAGATGGAAAACTGGGTCAGGGAATGCGGAGTGGAGACCAGTTCCCAGGCGGTGGCCCTGGCTGAAGGTTTCCTCCTGAGTCGGGCAGAGGAGAAGAAGCAGGAAGAGCTGCAGGTGAGAGAGGGTTTCATCCTGGTGCTTCCAACGTGCAGGAGGCTATCCTGGCACTCTTTGCAATTGTCCAATCTGCACTGAAAATGTCTCAAAGCCTCTTGACTCTCCCTTTTTGTCACCCTTCCCCACATTCCCTGTTTCTGGTAAAGGGTCTGTTTTCAGAAGTGGCTTCTGATTTCCCTGACGCAGAGAAGGCTCCCGTGCGTCCCAGAGAAAGAGAGACTGTTCTTGGAGGTGCCACCTCACTAGGTAAGGCTGAACGGGGCATCATCTTGGGCTCCCTGCACTTAAGATTAAGAAATCCAAGGGGTGCCTTTTATTATATTTATATTTATATTTACAGTGGTGCCCCGCAAGACGAACGCCTCGCAAGACATAAAACCCACTAGACGAAAGGGTTTTCCGTTTTCGAGGTGCTTCGCAAAACAAATTTCCCTATGGGCTTGCTTCGCAAGACGAAATGTCTTGCGAGTTCCTGCGGGTTTTCCCCCTTTCCCCCCCTTTCCTAAGCTGCTAAGCTGCTTATCAGCTGATCCGCTAAAAGCCGCTAAACCGCTAATAGCGCTAATCCGCTAAGCTGTCAATGGGCTTGCTTCGCAAGACGAAAAAACCGCTATACGGAGAGCCTCATGGAACAGATTAATTTCGTCTTGCGAGGCACCACTGTATATTTATATTTGTGTTCTTTGGCGATCATTCGTAGCTGAATAAGATTGTCTTCCATAAACACAGTGTGGTGTAGTGGTTAAGCATGGTAGTGTCGTAATCTGGGGAACCGGGTTTGCGTCTCCGCTCCTCCACATGCAGCTTTTTCCTTTGGATGAGACTCCCTGTGCTATTATTGCCCAAAATTTTCTATCGTCTCACAATTTGATCGCCTTATCAAGTGCCTCCCATTGTTCCTTCCTATAAAGGGATTTCTTGAGTTTTAAGGTGTTTTTATAGTAAGAGCGCCATCTGTGGAAATTTACCATAGATGACAGAGTCCTCTCCTGTTTTGCCTTGTTTTGTTGTTTCCTGAGCGGGGATCTTAGCTTCCGGCAGTCTTTGTCAAACCAAACCCCCGATTTGTTATGTTGTTTGGGAGGCCTGGTGTTTATAAGTAATGGGAAAAGAGACTCTGAGATCCGCTGATATAGTGAAAAAGGATCAAAGTTAGGTGAAAGACACTGGTCTCTCAGAACCAATAAATCTGGAGAGTGCAGGTGTTGTTTAATTTTAAGCTCCACATTGCCTGCAGTGGAAATCAATGCAATTATTTGTTTGTTTCTATCCCACCTTTCTCCAAGCAGCTCAAAGTGGTTCTCCCCTTCCTCGTTTTATCCTCTCAACAACAGCCCGGCGAGGTAGGTTAGGCTGAGAGGCAGTGACTGGCCCAAGGACACCCCAGTGAACTTTGCGGCTAAGTGAGGACACGAACCCAGGTCCCAACCTGACATTCGAGTCGCTGCACCGCACTGGTTCTCCCTTGTTGCCAACATCCCAGAAAAAGAAAACGGGTCTGACCATTTTAGGAAGCTAAAAAACGGGTGAGACGTTTCGTAATCCCAGGGCCAGATTCGACTAAATAGTTGCGTTGGCGGGAGCCATCACAATGGATCCCGCCAGCACATGGGCTTTTTTCTCTCCTTCCCCACATGCCTGCCCCATATTAGCTTTGAGTGTGGGGTTCAGGAGAACCCACAGCGCAGGGTCAGGAGGAGAGAGGAGTCTGTTCCATCTGGCTAGCAGAAATGCTTTTGCTGGTGGAACAATTCCAACTGTGCAACCTTGATCTCCACCCTCGGCGGCCACTTAGAGATGTGTCACTTGAACTCTGGAACAAGCGAAATCACCTTTGTCTCTCACAGGTGAGGGAACGATCTTGACAAGGCCTGCTCAGCCGTCACTCCTTTATTCCAGAGGGGAAGCAGTCGCTGCGACAACAAATCAGGTAGGAGGACAGATAATTTCATTCATTCATTCATTCATTCATTCGTTCGTTCATTCATTCGTTTGTTTGTTTGTTTGTTAAATTCATCAAGGCGGTTCACAACGTAAACTAAAAAATAATAATATATAATATAAATATAAATAGAATGAATATTATTTATATTTATATTTTATATTTATTTTATATATATGTATATATATATATATGTATATATGTGTGTGTGTATATATATATATATAAATGTCACTCAAGATATCACTCAAGAAATCACTCAAGATATCTCTCAAGTAATTAAGGAACAAAAGAAGAAAAGGCACACTAGCCTGGGAACTTCCTCTCTGCCCAGAACATTGGAGGCTATACACCACACCCCCTCTACAGTATTTATAGGAACTCAAACACTGAGATCCTGCTCTGTTCCAGTAACAAGAAGCCGAAAGCACCAGCCTGAAGATGACGAGTGAGACCTCGTCGAAACGTCGCCTAGACACCCCAACTTTTACACGGGAAGACACCCGAGGACACCAAAACCTGCATATATATAAATATATATATAAATATAAAAACCCCCACAAATGCACAATAAAAATAAGAACCAAACCAAACCAATCATCCCCTCCTTTAAAAGGGCATCGGATTGCTGTCAATCAGCCAAAGGCCTGGTTGAAGAGGAACATTTTTGCCTGGTGTCTAAAGTTGTGTCATGAAGGTGCCTGGGGAGAGCATTCCACAAACAGGGAGCCACTGCAGAAAAGGCCCCGTTTTTGTGTTGCCACCCACCAGACCTCTCATGGAGGCGGCCCACAAAGAAGGGCCTTAGAGGACGATATTGGGGTCTGGATCAGTTCATATGAGAAGAGGCAGTCCTTGAGGTATTGTAGGGAGATAAGAAGAAGAAGAAGACGACAACAGCGACAGTGGTACCTGACATTTAGAAGACATCTGAAGGCAGCTCTGTTCTGGGAAGTTTTTAATGTGTGACATTTTAATGTATTCTTAATCTTTGTTGGAAGCCGCCCAGAGTGGGCAGGGTACAAATAATAAATTATTATATTATTATTATATAGAAAAACAAGCTGGCTCCATCTTGCATGTGACAGCCCTTCAGACATTTGAAGATGGCGATCGTATCGCCTCTCAGTCTTCTCAAATATATACTGCCCAGTCTCCTTTCCTTGATGAGCCTTATGGGTTTTGCCAGTAGATGGCATGCTTGCTATCTACAAAGAGGCAAATATTTCATTTTCTCCTGCTTTTTTTATTCATTTACACCCCACAACTACAGACACCTCTCGTTCTCTCCTAGGGTGCAGGATCCTCCTTTGAGGAGGTTGCTGTGTACTTCACGGGGGAGGAATGGGCTGGGCTGGCTCCTCACCAGAAAGCACTGCATATAGAAGTCATGCAGGAGAACAGCCATCTTGTCGCCTCTCTCGGTAAGACCCTCAAGCAGACAATCACATTTATTTAGAAATGGTAGGCACATTATAGGGGTTTTTTTTGGCAGAATCTCAATATCTTGGTACCTCAAATCCGCCTTCCCCCTTTTCTAGCAGGGTTGATCTATATTTACCGATTCAAAGCAATTAAACTCATTAGCAGGGTTATTTGAAGATTTGTAAGCTGAAACTGCGTTTCGGAAGTCGAACGGACTTCTGGAATGGATTCCGTTCGACTTCCAAGGTACGACTGTACTTTGCAAGGTTGTTATTGTGCTTCACCAGATCTTAACCTATTACAGTATTTGTAAGAATGGATTCCAAATACCATTGAATTTGTCCATGGCAAGTCTACGTTTATATGCAAGTTGTTCATACCTTAATAAGCACAAATACAAAAATAAATTTATTTTTTTCAGGTTAAGAACTGTTTTATTCGAGTTCGGGATTTTTACATACATTATATTATCTCGTTCCAATTTTTAAATTTCCCGTAGAATGTTTTTCTTTCCCTACCTTCCCACCCCCACCCCCCATATCAATTGGAAGGGTTCAAACAATTATCCTCAGCCACGGGCATAGCGTTTTGGGTTTCCACCGAATGTCTTTTGTTCCATTAGTTTTTATCCAATCAAGATAGGGGTTCCATCTGTTCCTTATTGTGGTGGAATTGACCTTCCACGTTGTTTCCTGTGACATGACTGCGACAATGTCCGACTGAATCAGTTCAAACAAATAACTATTCCATGCCTCTACTGTCCATTTTTCTCTATCTTTTCCAACCTAAAGCTATCGTTGCCTTTCCCGCTAATATCATAGCTTTGAAGTTAAACTTATCTCTTTAGCCGTGTTTCCAAGGATACCCACTGTTATTAAATCAAAGTCTATTGAAAGCTTCACTTTAAAAATTTCATTAATGACCTTTAGGATACAAAAATGTGGGATGTAAAACACAGGAGCAGTCAATGACAACATTCCTAGAGGGTACATGTTAGAACATGGGGAGGGATGTCTGTCCAGCAAGCAGGTAAACTTCCTGGGGACGGACTTCCTCCGCATGTGACCAGAGGTGGGTGTGGCCTCACCTGTGCAGGTAAATGATAAAAGCACAGGGCAGGCAGCCATCTCTCTCTCTCTCTCTCATCTTCATCTTCTGAAGGAGCAACATGCTCTCTTGGCTCTCAGCCAAGAGAGGACAGTACTATCTTCCTATAAGATAGATTCTAAGTGTATGTAACCTTTTTAAAGCTGTCTGCCTTCTGGGATCATATTGTGAACAGAACATGAGTAAACTCTTTTATACTTTTATAAAGACTGTGTCGTGTCTTGTATTTTAAGAGGGAACAAAAGGGGAAATTACCAGAGTAATTATTATAGAGGTTCTAGCGAACCTGTGCAAGCGTTACCATTGCAAACTTAAAAGGGGAATGAATGTCCATAAACTCTGCTGATATTTTGGGAACTTGTTAGCACAAGTTGGATTAGGATATAATCTCACAATATATCCTCTCCTGCACCCCTGAACATTCCCACAAAAAAATAGATTTAAATACCAAAAAAACCCTAGAGTTATTGGAGAATATAAGAAGTTATTGAGTGAAACCATTGATCCATCTAGTCCAGTATTGTCTACACTGGACTGGCAGAAGCTGTCCAAAGTTCCAGGCAGGAAGGTTTTTCCAGTCATACCTGAAGATTCCAGGGACTGGACCTGAGACCTTCTTCATGCAAGGCAGAAGCTCTACCACTGAGCCATGGTCTTTCCTCAGAAGTCTGACAGAACAGCTTTGCTGTTGCAATTGGCCCACTGTCTGTTCTCGCTGGTATCACCTCTCGAAACTCATTTCCCAGGATGCACCAGGGCTCCTTCCATCATCCTTCAGTTAGCAGGTGGGGGAATCTCTTTGGACCAGTGAGCCAGGTCCAGGCTCAGTCAGGAAAGAATGCATCTTCTGCCTTTTGGAAGAAGGTACAGGGTTATAAAGACTAGGACTAGCCGCCTGAGAAACAGTTTCTATCCAAATGTGATTTTGTTTTTTGTTTTGTTTTTTAAATTTTTAAAATAAATTTTATTTAACATAATTATTACAAAATACAAGCAAAATACATACACATACATACATACATATATTTTTCAGATAAGCATACATATATAAAAAAGAACAAAAAAGAAAAAATGAAGAAAATAAAAAATAAGAAGAAAAATTGGGAGAATTTCTTCCAAATTTATTCTACAAATATCTCAATAATAAAATTTCATTGATTGACTTCTATTGCTTACACTGCACTTCCTATATACATTTTAAGCAAGTGGTAGAATTCTCGCCTGCCAAATGCGATTTTGGTTTTCAACGCAGTGTAAGGAGTCTCTATGGGAGTATATTGTATTTAAAAATGGGGTATCAGAGTTTTTAGGGGGGCTAACCAGGTTGGGATAGCTGGGACAGCAGGCTTGTTGGTTTTTGAATGTCTGGTGTAGATTTTTTCAATTTTGTTGTTCTGTATGGGACAATGACAATAAAGATGATCGTATCGTATCTGATTGTTGCATTTGCTTACACAACAACCTTGTGAGGTATGCTAGGCTGAAAGAGAGTGACCGGCCCAGGATAAACCAGTGAACTTCAGGTCTGAGCTGAGAGCTGAAACAGTGGTTCTTAGATGTGTGATAGGATTTCCCTCCCATCTAAGCCTTAGCAGTTTTTTCCCTTTATCACAAGTGGTGGTTCAAGCTGTCCAGTGATTCAAGACTCTCAAGACGTGGGGCTGCCCTTGAGACTGACCCAGAAACTCCAGCGGGTGCAGAATGCCACGGCGAGATTCCTTACGGGATCCTCGCTGCGAGATCACATTCACCTGGTGCTATACCAGCTGCACTGGCTCCCGATGGAGTACAGGATCAGGTTTAAGGTGCTGGTTTTAACCTTCAAAGCCCTATACGGCCTAGGACCCTCGTACCTATGGGACCGCCTCTCCTGGTATGCCCCACAGAGGAACTTACGGTCTGCAAATAAAAACATCTTGAAGATCCCGGGCCACAGGGAGGTTAGGCTGGCCTCAACCAGAGCTAGGGCTTTTTCCGCTGTGGCTCCGATCTGGTGGAACACTCTGCCACAAGAGACAAGGGCCCTGCAGGACTTGACATATTTCCGCAGGGCCTGCAAGACAGAGCTGTTCCACCAGGCCTTTGGTCAGGGCACAGCCTGACTCCCTCCTTTGGCAATCTTTACAGAACTTTAGTTTATGGTTGCCATCAATTTTGATTTTAATTAATTTTTATAATGTTTTTAGAATGTTGCACTATTTTAGTGTTGTTAGCTGCCCTGAGCCCGGCTTCGGCTGGGGAGGGCAGGATATAAATAAAATTATTTATTATTATTATTATTATTATTATTATTATTATTATTATTATTATTTCTTCCTCTCTTTTCTCTCTTTTTTGCAGCAGAAGACATACATGAAACCATGGCGAAAACAGAACTACCTGGGTTGCCACCAGAACAAGGTACATGTAAAGACTTGGAACAGCAGAGAAGGAAAACAGGAAGAAATCCGAATGGCGGGAGTAAATCCTCTGCTTCTGAAGGCCGCAACTACCCCGAGATTGCAACAGATGAAACAACAGAAATGAGCAGATGTTGTGTGTATTGGGAATGTTTCGGTTCAGCTCCTCGCGTAGGTCAAAAAACAAACCAGTGCTTAGAAGGCAGAAAGTGTGTCAGTGAGACGATAACTGCAATTGATCAGATGATTCACAAAGAGGCGAAACCATTCCGGTGCGTGGAATGTGGAAAGCGCTTCAGTCTGAGTTCCACCCTTGCTTCTCATCAGATAATTCACAGAGCGGAGAAGCCGTACAGGTGCTTGCAGTGCGGAAAGGGCTTCAGCCAGAAGATTCATCTCACTTCCCATCAAAGAACTCATACAGGGGAGAAACCGTATCAGTGCCCAGAATGCGGGAAGAGCTTCAGCGAAAAGGCGAACCTCGCTTCCCATCACCGGACGCACACAGGGGAGAAACCGTATCAGTGCCCTGAATGTGGGAAGTGCTTCAGGCTGAGCTCTACCTTGAGTTCCCATCAAAGAATTCACAGGGTGGAAAAGCCACATAAGTGTTTGGAATGCGGGAAGGGTTTCAGCCAGAAGATTCACCTCACATCCCACCAGAGAATTCACACAGGGGAGAAGCCCTACCAGTGCGTGGAGTGTGGGAAAAGCTTCATTAGATACTCCAGCCTGACTTCACACCAAAACATCCACAAAGGGGAGAAGCCGTTTCGGTGCCCCGAATGTGGGAAGAGCTTCAGTCAGAGTTCCACCCTTAGTTCTCATCAGAGAATCCACAGAGTGGATAAGCCGTACAAATGCTTGGAATGTGGGAAGGGCTTCACTCAGATGATACACCTCACTTCCCACCAGAGGATTCACACCGGGGAGAAGCCGTATCAGTGTTCAGAGTGCGGGAAGAGCTTCATTCGAGGTTCAAACCTTATTTCGCATCAGAAAATCCACACAGGGGAGAAACCCTATCATTGTTTGGAATGTGGGAAGAGCTTCAGTCACAAGATCAACCTCACTTCCCATCAAAGGATTCATACGGGGGAAAGGCCGTATCAGTGCTCAGAATGTGGGAAGAGCTTCAGTCAGAAGAGCAACCTTACCTCTCATCAGAGAATTCACACACAGGAGAAACCGTACCAATGCATGGAATGCGGAAAAAGCTTCAGCAGTAAGATCAATCTCGCCTATCATCAAAGAATTCACAGCAGTGCTTGGAATATGCAGTAACTCTGGATCATACCGGCGAGCCCACATATAAGTTTTTTCTCCACTGGAAATGTCGATGATTAATATTTATTTTTGTGAAAGGATAAGAAAATAGACATAAATGTATGAAGTACATATTGCTGTCAAATATAATGTTGCAGATAACTCCATGTCCTAGACAATCTAATAACAGAGAAAAATTAATCAGGCCCATTTCTGTGGAAACCCAACTTTCTGCAGCTGAATTTGATTCATCCTTCTCTGTTAAGCAATCCAAACCCTAAGCTTCAAAGCTTATCTCTTATCTCTTATCTCAGCTAAGCTTCAAAGCTTATCTCTGTTGTAAGCAATGAATCCTTATAATGCGTTATGTTTCGTTCAGGGACCAATTCAAAGAAATAATTGTCTAGTCAAAAAGGAACAGCATGACCTAGCTGATAGCTGTATGTTTAGAAATGTCATGACCTAGTGAAATTAACATCTTTGAGTGCCATCTCTGAGTGGCATGGCCAGAGGCACTTTGAACAACTGCATTTATATAACAATAATCTAAAAGTGACCGGAGTAAAAACACCTGCATGTTTCGAATAAAATACCTGCATGCTTAGATTGAAACCTGCCTGTATATAACCTTGTTATTAGAATTATTGCTTTCTTTTCACCCATTTAGGTATCCTGTAAAATTGGCAGTTGGATCTGAAATATTGTTATTAGCTATTTGATTTCTTACTTGCCTTTCACAATAAGGTGGATTCCAGCAATTAAAATACTGTATTAAAAACAGTTTAAAACCAAGTTAAATTCACAGGAATGGGGGGGGGGGCGGTTTCCTGAAAACCTGTATCTCAAATGTAAAAAGCAAAGAGGTGTGTTTTCAGCATATGACATTAACTATAAAAGGAATGTGCCTGACGCAGATCTATGGGGAGGGATTTCCACAACCTAGGGGCTGCCATGGAGAATGCCCTCTTAATAATAATAATAATAATAAATTTTATTTATATCCCGCCCTCCCCAGCCGAAGCCGGGCTCAGGGCGGCTAACAACAATCAACAATCAAACCATCAGATAATCACACATTCTAAAAAATATTACATTATAAAAATCAATTAAAATCAAATTAATGGCAACTAATTAAGCAAGATTCTAAGCAGGTTGCCAGAGGAGGGAGTCAGGCTGCGCCCTGACCAAAGGCCTGGTGGAACAACTCTGTCTTGCAGGCCCTGCGGAAGGATGTCAGGTCCCGCAGGGCCCTAGTCTCTTGTGACAGAGCGTTCCACCAGATTGGAGCCGCAGCCGAGAAGGCCCTGGCTCTAGTTGAGGCCAGCCTAACCTCTCTGAGGCCTGGGACCTTGAGGATGTTATTATTTGCAGACCGTAGGTTTCTCTGTGGGGCATACCAGGAGAGGCGGTCCCGTAGGTACGAGGGTCCTAGGCCGTATAGGGCTTTAAAGGTTAAAACCAGCACCTTAAACCTGATCCTGTACTCCACCGGGAGCCAGTGCAGCTGGTATAGTACCGGTTGAATGTGATCTCGCAGCGAAGACCCCATAAGGAGTCTCGCCGCGGCATTCTGCACCCGCTGGAGTTTCTGGGTCAGTCTTAAGGGCAGCCCCACGTAGAGCGAGTTACAATAATCCAGTCTGGAGGTGACCGTCGCATGGATCACAGTGGCTAGGTCAGGGCGAGAGAGATAAGGGGCCAACTGCTTAGCTTGGCGGAGATGAAAAAATGCCGCCTTTGTTATAGCTGTAATCTGCGCCTCCATAGAGAGGGAGGTATCGAAGATTACACCCAAACTCTTAACGGACGGTGCTGGCACTAATTGCACCCCCGCAAGAGATGGGAGTTGCCCCCTCAATCCCATATCATCCCGCCCCAGCCAGAGGACCTCTGTCTTCGAAGGATTTAACTTCAACCGGCTCCCACGTAACCATCCAGCCACAGCTTCCAGGCATCTCGCCAGTGTATCGGGGGCCGAGTCAGGATGGCCATCCATCAACAGATAGAGTTGGGTGTCATCGGCATACTGATGGCAACCCAGCCCAAAACTCCGGACAAGCTGGGCGAGGGGGCGCATAAAGATGTTAAAAAGCATCGGGGAGAGAATCGCACCCTGAGGCACTCCACACACCAAGGAGTGGCGCGATGACAATTCCCCCCCGAGCGCCACCCTCTGTCCCCGACCAGAGAGAAACGAGCGCAGCCATTGAAGGACTGTGCCCTGGATTCCCACGTCGGCAAGGCGGTGGTCCAGGAGTTCGTGATCGACCATGTCGAAGGCTGCTGACAGATCTAGAAGAATCAGCAGCCCCGACCCGCCTCGATCCAGCTGCCTACGGAGATCATCTGTTAGGGCGACCAGAGCCGTCTCGGTCCCATGACCAGCACGGAAGCCGGACTGGAATGGATCCAGAGCAGATGTTTCATCCAGAAACCTACCAAGCTGTTCAGCAACCGCTCTCTCAATCACCTTACCCAGGAATGGAAGATTCGAGACCGGGCGGTAATTGGATAGATCTAAGGGATCTAATGATGTTTTCTTTAAGAGCGGACGCACCACTGCCTCCTTCAGTTCCCCTGGGAATATCCCGGTGCCAAGGGACAAATTGATGATATCCCCCAGGGGGGCCCGCACCTCGTCTGGACACGCTCTAATCAGCCATGACGGGCACGGGTCAAGAGGACAGGTGGTGGGCTTTCCAGCTTGGAGGAGTCTGTCCACATCGGCTGGAGATATCCGGTCAAAATGGTCCAATACTGGACCCGAGGACAGTCGAGGGGCCTCCAGTTCCTTTATTGTATCCAAATTGGCAGGGAGGTCATGGCGGAGCAACAGGACCTTCTCCGCAAAAAAGCTCGCAAATGCCTCACAGCTGTGTGTCAGATTGTTATTTAAATTTGGCTGTCCATCAAGGGACGTTAAAGACCGAATTATACTAAATAATTGCGCCGGGCGAGAGCTAGCGGATGCAATGGAGGCCGAGAAGTAAGACTTCTTAGCGGCCTTCACAGCCATCTCATAGGTTTTCATAAAAACCCTATAAGATGTTCTTGAGGCTCCGTCACGGGCACCCCGCCATACTCGCTCTAGCCGTCTGAGGTCCCGCTTCATTTTCCGAAGCTCCTCGGTAAACCAGGGAGCCCGGTTTCTGCGGGGTCGCAGAGGGCGCTTAGGTGCGATCTCATCGATGGCTGCCAGGAGCTGGGTATTCCAGCCCTCAACAAGCTCAGTCAATGAGTCGCCAGGGAGAGCAAGGTCCCGCAAGGCTTGACGGAATCTATCAGGGTCCATCAGCCTCTGCGGGCGAGCCCAAATCGGCTCGCCACCTAAGCAGGGTGGGGGTGGAAAGTCAATCCTGGCTTTCAGAGCGTAGTGATCAGACCATGGCACCTTCATCGAAGGAGACATGATCACATCTATACCGGCACCAAAGATCAAATCCAGCGTGTGGCCTGCTTGATGTGTGGGGCCCGAAACAAACTGGGAGAGCCCTAGTGTCGCCATGGAAGACACCAGGTCCAGAGCCTGTGAGGAGGGAGCGGCATCAGCATGGAAGTTGAAGTCTCCCAATACCAATAGGTTAGGGAACTCCAAGGCCCAGCCGGCCACCGCCTCCAGCAGGCCTGACAGGGTGGCTGCTGGTGCGCTAGGTGGCCGGTACACCAGCCAGACAGCCAAGCTCTCCTCGGAGCCCCACACTAGGCCAACACATTCAATGCCGGGGATCGATGGCGATGGTAGAGCCCTGAAAGAACAATCTTCCCGGATTAATAATGCCACCCCTCCCCCCCGGCCCACAGTCCGTGACTGGTGGAGGACAGAGAAACCCGGGGGCGCCATCTCTCGTAAGGTAACAGTTACCCCTTCGCGCACCCAGGTCTCCGTCACACAAGCCAGGTCGACCCCCTGCGAGGTAAAGAAATCTCGCAGGGTGGCGGTTTTGTTGCCTATAGACCTGGCATTGCACAACACCAGTGAAGGAGGTGAGTAATCCTTGCTCACCCTACCCTCGTCTCTCGGGATGGGGCGCAGATTGGAAGGGGTACGAGCATATCCGTATCTCGATCCCCTTCGCTTATAACATCTGCCCCCACCGCCATACCTCCCTCGCCCCTCCACGGTAGCAATCCCACGCCTCATAGTAACCTCCCTTTACAAAATCGAAAAACAAAACAACCAAAAACAATTGTGCCCAAACAAAAACCAATCCCCACCCCACTCAATATCCCACCCCAAAACAGAACAAGATAGAACAAAACAAGAATACATAGATAAAAACCACCATTCATGGTGGTACAACAAAATAAGCAATAAAAACACGTTTAAAACACATTAAAATATATAAAACATCTTTAGCATTTGCTGCAGCAGCACCGTCCTTAAAACTATCAGGGAGGTGAGCCTGGGCCCCGCCCCCTAGGCCAGATGGAGTTAGCCTAAGGAGGGAGAGGGAGAGGCCTTACACTCCAAGCACTCACGATGCAGCAGCAGCAATGTCCCTGGCCTCAATGAGGCCTCTTAAAGCCGTGGCGAAGGTGAGCCTGGGCCCCGCCCCCTAGGCCAGATGGAGTTAGCCTGAGGAGGGAGAGGGAGAGGCCTTACACTCCAAGCACTCACGATGCAGCAGCAGCAATGTCCCTGGCCTCAGTGAGGCCTCTTAAAGCCGTGGCGAAGGTGAGCCTGGGCCCCGCCCCCTAGGCCAGATGGCGTTAGCCTAAGGAGGGAGAGGGAGAGGCCTTACACTCCAAGCACTCACGATGCAGCAGCAGCAATGTCCCTGGCCTCAGTGAGGCCTCTTAAAGCCGTGGCGAAGGTGAGCCTGGGCCCCGCCCCCTAGGCCAGATGGAGTTAGCCTAAGGAGGGAGAGGGAGAGGCCTTACACTCCAAGCACTCACGATGCAGCAGCAGCAATGTCCCTGGCCTCAGTGAGGCCTCTTAAAGCCGTGGCGAAGGTGAGCCTGGGCCCCGCCCCCTAGGCCAGATGGAGTTAGCCTGAGGAGGGAGAGGCCTTACACTCCAAGCACTCACGATGCAGCAGCAGCAATGTCCCTGGCCTCAGTGAGGCCTCTTAAAGCCGTGGCGAAGGTGAGCCTGGGCCCCGCCCCCTAGGCCAGATGGAGTTAGCCTGAGGAGGGAGAGGGAGAGGCCTTACACTCCAAGCACTCACGATGCAAGCACTCTTGCAGGTCAACCCCTCATCTTCGAAAGGTGGTGGAACAGTTAAGAGGAGCCATTCTGCTGGTCTTAACCCAATAAGGTCTGTGGAGAAGGAGGCAATTTCTCAGATATTTGGGGCCTAAGTCAGTTAGGGCTTTCAGTGCTGTTAGAAGTGGGTCTGAGACCCTCAAAATAAAATCTGAACAAAATTGGTGAAGCAGCAAAGTGTTTATTGAATATAAAAACGTTCTTGCAAGAGCAAGTGTCTAAAGCAGGCACACCCAAAATTAGCAAAAGATAAGCTTATAAGAAATGGGAGTGCCTGATCACCTCATCTGTCTCCTGAGAAATCTCTATGTGGGACAAGAAGCTACAGTTAGAACTGGATATGGAACAACTGATTGGTTCAAAATTGGGAAAGGAGTACGGCAAGGCTGTATTTTGTCTCCCTGCTTATTTAACCTATATGCAGAATTCATCATGCGAAAGGCTGGGCTGGATGAATCCCAAGCCGGAATTAAGATCGCCGGAAGAAATATCAGCAACCTCAGATATGCAGATGACACAACCTTGATGGCAGAAAGTGAGGAGGAATTAAAGAACCTTTTAATGAGGGTGAAAGAGGAGAGCGCAAAATATGGTCTGAAGCTCAACATAAAAAAAAACGAAGATCATGGCCACTGGTCCCATCACCTCCTGGCAAATAGAAGGGGAAGAAATGGAGGCAGTGAGAGATTTTACTTTCTTGGGCTCCATGATCACTGCAGATGGTGACAGCAGCCATGAAATTAAGAGACGCCTGCTTCTTGGGAGGAAAGCAATGACAACCCTAGACAGCATCCTAAAAAGTAGAGACATCACCTTGCCAACAAAGGTCCGTATAGTAAAAGCTATGGTTTTCCCAGTAGTGATGTATGGAAGTGAGAGCTGGACCATCAAGAAGGCTGATCACCGAAGAATTGATGGTTTTGAATTATGGTGCTGGAGGAGACTCTTGAGAGTCCCATGGACTGCAAGAAGATCAAACCTCTCCATTCTTCACGAAATCAGCCCTGAGTGCTCACTGGAAGGACAGATTGTGAAGCTGAGGCTTCAATACTTTGGCCACCTCATGAGAAGAGAAGACTCCCTGGAAAAGACCCTGATGTTGGGAAAGATGGAGGGCACAAGGAGAAGGGGACGACAGAGGATGAGATGGTTGGACGGTGTTCTCGAAGCTACAAACATGAGTCTGACCAAACTGCGGGAGGCAGTGGAAGACAGGAGTGCCTGGCGTGCTCTGGTCCAGGGGGTCACGAAGAATCGGACACGACTAAACAACAACAACAACAAGCTTATATCCCCTGTACCCAAGTGCAGGTTCCCTCCCTTGTTTCCCCATTGGCTGGGCACGTGCAAAGTTTACAGCCTGTCACATGGGTAAGGCCCAGGGGCTGGATCAGGCCCAATCACTTTCTAAATCTAGTCTGGAAACCAGTGTGTTTTTACATGAGGAGAATGTGTTATTTTATTTAAAATGCATCTCTGGGTTATTTGTGGGGTCTGCCTGGAGTTTTTACATGAGTAGAATCTGCCCTTTTATTTCAAATGTATCTCTAGGTTATTTGTGGGGCATAGGAATTCATTCATTTCCCTCCCAAAAAATATAGTCCGGCCCCCCACAAGGTCTGAGGGACAGTGGACTGAAAAAGTTTGCTGACCCCTGGCCTATCACGACCGCCTAATTAAAATACTAACATCCCCGTCTTTGTTGACATCTCCCTGTTACAGTGGTACCTTGGTTCCCAAACAGCTTAGTTGTTGAACAAATTGGCTCCCGAACACCGCAAACCCAGAAGTAAGTGTTGTGGTTTCAAACGTTTTTTGGAAGCCGAATGACCAACATGACTTCCGATTGAGTGCAGGAAGCTCCTGCAGCCAATCGGAAGCCGCGCCATGGTTTCCAAACCGAGATAACCTGGGGAACTGCTGTGGCAGCCAGCAGTGCAGTCCAAGTGATGCAGGAAGCAGACAGGACGTACAGGAAGGTCAACAAGAAGAAGGTAGTTTATTGGTTAATTTTTCTAGTAAGGCTGTTTCCCATACTATTTGGTACCATTGGTCCATGCTTAATCCTGCCAGGTCTCTCCAGTGTCTGGCTATGATGATTCTGGCTGCTGAAAATAGGTGGGTTATGAGTTCTTTGTAGTTTAAGTGGGCATTATTGTCTTGGAAGATGTTTAGGTAAAGGTAAAGGGACCCCTGACCATTAGGTCCAGTCGTGGCCAACTCTGGGGTTGTGGCGCTCATCTCGCTTTATTGGCCGAGGGAGCTGGCGTACAGCTTCCGAGTCATGTGGCCAGCATGACTAAGCTGCTTCTGGCGAACCAGAGCAACACACGGAAACGCCGTTTACCTTCCCGCCGGAGCGGTACCTATTTATCTACTTGCACTTGGGCATGCTTTCGAACTGCTAGGTTGGCAGGAGCAGGGACCGAACAATGGGAGCTCACCCCGTTGCGGGGATTCGAACCGCCAACCTTCTGATTAGCAAGTCCTAGGCTCTGTGGTTTAACCCACAGCGCCACCTGCGTCAGTAAGGCCAATTCTGGTTTCTAATACTTGCTTGGTTATTTTACATATTTCTCATATGGGGACAAATAGAAGAAGACGCCTTCACCCCAGTATGGCTCCCCTTTATCACACACCCACCCCAACAAGACAATGACAAAAACCCACCAACAGCATACAAATCAATATGGCTAACCTGATCCAAAACACCCACCCACCCCACTCACACATGAAAACAAAGGCCACCATAGCCAACCACAAATGAACAGCCACACCCCTAGGCCAACCCCAACCTCTCTCGCCACCAAAGGAACACAAGTGAACAGCAAGGAACCTGCACAAGCGACGCTGACACAAGACCCTACATATATTAAGTAAAATAGAAACATCGTCTCCCGACCTCCACCCCTACCCAACTCCCCTCCACCTCTTCTCCCTTTTCTTCCTAATTTCTCAACAAATGAAGCTGATTTGTAAAAATGTTACATGGAAAAAAGATATGAGAGAGAGACATTGCACATACTTTTGTAAATCAAGAAAATATTTAATAAAAATACATTAAAAATAAAAAAGAAGACATCTGAAGGCAACCCTGTTTGGGGAAGTTTTTAATGTTAGATGTTTTATTCTGTTTTTAATCTGTTGGGAGCCACCCAGAGTGGCTGGGGAAACCCAGCCAGATGGGCGGAGTATAAATATATTATTATTAAACCACTAATGTTTACATATAAGCTTCATTCTCCTGGAACTGAAGAATCACATATTCTTTAATAAATGATGAATTTTCAAAAGAAGATGATGATGATGATGAAGAAGAAGAAGAAGAAGGTAGCAGCGTGGCTTGGCCTTTTACCAGTCTGGAAGGGTCACACCCACCCACTAGTCCCATGCGCAGGCCAGGAGGAACAGGAGGTTTTGACTGGCTGGACCAAACATTCCCTTGCATGTCCACTCTAGGAAAACAAGGAATCTTGTACTTCACTGTCCCCAGTGGATTACATCCCACAAAACAGAGGTACCACTGTAGTATATTTGCCACTGGGTGATAGCTGGTCATTTGCTTTGTGAACCAACTAAGAAAATGTAAATGTAAAAATAATAATATAGCTTTATTGAATGCATATGTAGAATTAAAGAGATGGTTTTTGTGGGGAGAGTGGCAGGGGGCAAACATTCTGACCTGGACCTGTGCGTAATCTGGGTTATGATCCAGTAGGCTGAGTTGAACCCAGTGGATCTTAACTGTGGTGAGCCCTGAAAATGGGACATTTGGGGGACATGTCGGGGTGGGGGGAGCAGAGGGGAGGGGACTTGGGCTGAACCATAAGCCTATTCAGCTGGGTCTCGTGACCTGGCAACCTATCATAAATAAGCTGTTTTAAAGGCCTGATTTGCCTTTAAAGGCAAGCAGTAGCATTGCTCCTGAACCAAGCTTGGACCCAGAATACTTTACACTGGCTTCTTACACCAGCTTCTTGTGTGAAGATCTGCGCACGGTATCTTACGAAAAGGAAAGAGAGCTGAAATGCGCTTGGTAGGCCGTCGTGAGTTTTCTTCCCTCTCTGGTCTTGTCACCTTGAAACACATCTTCTGTTTGCGTTCAGGACATTTCAGGTGCTATATATGTGATAGGGCAATAAAAACAATCAAACCAGTGTTCTGTCAGCTTTCCCCGCCTTTCAGTCATGTGGCTTGGAAGATGATGTCCCCTGGCCATGGCTGGGGCGAACTTTCCAAGTGACCACCAGTCTGTCCTACATGATTAAAAGAGAGGGGAATCCCCAGGGGTCAACTAGCCCGACCCAATGCAGGAATCTCGGCTAAAGCATTTATGACAGATGGCCACCCAACCTCAGCTTGGAAACCTCCAAAGATGGGGAGTCTGCCACCTCTCAAAGGAGACTGTGCCACCGTTGAACAGCTCTTACTGTAATATAGTTCATTCATTCATTCATTCATTCAACTTGGACTGCTGCAATGCGCTCTACGTGGAGCTACCTTTGAAGGTGACCCAGAAACTACAACTAATCCAGAATGCGGCAGCTAGACTGGTGACTGGGGGCAGCCACCAAGACTATAAAACACTGGTCCTGAAAGACCTACATTGGCTCCCAGTCCGTTTCCACAATTCAAAGTGTTGGTGCTGACCTTTAAAGCCCTAAATGGCCTTGGCCCAGTATACCTGAAGGAGCGTCTCCACCCCCATTGTTCCGCCTGGACACTGAGGTCCAGCACCGAGGGCCTTCTGGCGGTTCCCTCGCTGCGAGAAGCGAAGTTACAGGGAACCAGGCAGAAGGGCCTTCTTGGTAGTGGCACCCGCCCTGTGGAACGCCCTCCCACCAGATGTCAAAGCGATAAACAACTACCTGACATTCAGAAGACATCTGAAGGTTCAGGGAAGTTTTTAATGTGTGACATTTTAATGTATTCTTAATCTTTGTTGGAAGCCGCCCAGGTTGGCTGGGGAAACCCAACCAGATGGTAGGGGTACAAATAATAATTTATTATTATTATTATTGTTATTATTACACACCGCCCTATACCCGGAGGTCTCAGGGCGGTTCACAAGACCACAACATACAAAATCAAACCAAAAGCAGTACAGTGGTACTTCGGGTTACATACGCTTCAGGTTACAGACACCGCTAACCCAGAAATAGTACCTCGGGTTAAGAACTTTGCTTCAGGATGAGAACAGAAATCGCGCAGTGGCGGCACGGCAGCAGCGGGAGGCCCCATTAGCTAAAGTGGTGCTTCAGGTTAAGAACGGACCTCCAGAACGAATTAAGTTCTTAACCCGAGGTACCACTGTAACCCAATAACAACACCCCCCCCCCAAGCCACATTCTAAAAGGGTGTTGGATGGCAATAAGATCAGCCAAAGGCTTCTAGTTTCTAAATTGCTCAACGTAGATGCAAAACCGCATTTCCCTGCACGATCTGCCAGGGGTTCTTTCGCTTGGATTCCTGCATTCCTGGGGGTCGGACTAGATGACCACCTGGGTGCCCTCCAATTCTTGGATTCCATCATTTTCTTCTCTCCGCTGAGTGGCGATCTAGCGTAGGTAGGATGTGAACGGGATTTCCTGCAAACCCCCCCCCCCGCAAGAAACCTTTGCAGTCAGTTTCCTCCCAAGGGGGCATATGTCTGAGCCCCCCAGGAGTGGCCAAAGCAGGTATCTCTGTGAAATGCAGAAAAAGCAGAGACCGGAGAGGAATCATGCAGTTTAGGTGAACATAGGCCGAGCTTGCTTCCTGGAGAGGGAGGGAACTTGGGGTGGGGGGAAGAGGGAACTCTCATTATAATGCCCCTCCCCATCCGCTGGCTTTCCTGCTTCTTCCCCCGTTGGGATCCACGCGCTGGGATCTGGTGAGCCTGCCTGCCCCACTTTTTGTGCATTTGGGTGGAGGGCAGTCCCAGGGCTGGAGGGGATGGGGAGACTGCAAGGCTGCAAAGAGAGGAGGGGGCTTGGGGGCTTGGCAGAGAGGGGTTGTTAACATCCCCACCTCCTCCACGGTCTGATCTTCTTTTCAAAGCCGTCTGTGTTGGGGACCTATTTATCTACTTGCACTTTGACGTGCTTTCATAGAATCCTAGAATGATAGAGTTGGAAGAGACCACAAGGGCCATCGAGTCCAACCCCCTGCCAAGCAGGAAACACCATCAGAGCACTCCTGACATCTGGTTGTCAAGCCTCTGCTTAAAGACCTCCAAAGAAGGAGACTCCACCACACTCCTTGGCAGCAAATTCCACTGTCAAACAGCTCTTACTGTCAGGAAGTTCTTCCTAATGTTTAGGTGGAATCTTCTTTCCTGCAGTTTGGAACCATTGCTCCGTGTCCGCTTCTCTGGAGCAGCAGAAAACAACCTTTCTCCCTCCTCTATGTGACATCCTTTTATATATTTGAACATGGCTATCAACCTCCTCTTCTCCAGGCTAAACATGCCCAGCTCCCTTAGCCGTTCCTCATAAGGCATCGTTTCCAGGTCTTTGACCATTCTGGTTGCCCTCCTCTGGACACGTTCCAGTTTGTCAGTGTCCTTCTTGAACTGTGGTGCCCAGAACTGGACACAGTACTCCAGGTGAGGTCTGACCAGAGCAGAATACAGTGGCACTATTACTTCCCTATTACTTCCCTTTCGAGCTGCTAGGTTGGCAGGAGCAGGGACCGAGCAACGGGAGCTCACCCCATCGCGGGGATTCAAACAACTGAACCTTCAGATCGGCAAGCCCTAGGCTCTGGGGTCTCTTGTGGAGGGGAGTTCCAGAGGTTAAGGGTGCGCTGCCATGCGCTTTGGTCTCTGATGCTCTGCAGAAGCCCCACGCGCACATCGCCCAGGAATTGCAGGAGGCTCAAGCAGGCAGGTCCCCTTCGTTTTAGGAGGGTCCCTGCCCTGTTAACGGAGAAATCTGAGGGCTCCCTTGGACAAAAAAAACCAAGGACACCAGCCAGCCAGGAATACCAGAGCAAAACAGCAGCCAGTGGGCTTGGCCTTAATTGAAGACTGCCACCTGCCACAAGATGGAACAAGATGGAAACCCGGAACAAAAGAGCCCCAAACTTTTATTAGCTGCTAATCCCCATGTTATCTAAAGGTAAAGGGACCCCTGACCATTAGGTCAAGTCGTGACCGACTCTGGGGTTGCGGTGCTCTTCTCGCTTTACTGGCCGAGGGAGCCGGCGTACAGCTTCCGGTTCATGTGGCCAGCAGGACTAAGCGGCTTCTGGCGAACCAGAGCAGCGCACGGAAACGCCGTTTACCTTCCTGCCAGAGCGGTACCTATTTATCTACTTGCACTTTGACGTGCTTTTGAACTGCCAGGTTGGCAGGAGCAGGGACCGAGCAACGGGAGCTCACCCCGTTGCAGGGATTCAAACAACTGAAGCCCTAGGCTCTGTGGTTTAACCCACGGCGCCACCCATTTTCATGTAGTTCTCCTTCAAAGAGTAGCATGCTGTGAACTTCAGATCACTCTTCCACAGTTTCTCCCAGAGGTTCAGATCCATATTATGTCCTTTATTTATTGTCCAGTGTGTCATGGAGGCTTTAACAATCTCATCTTGTGTTTCCCAGAGCTGGAGGCTTCCTTGGGGCACAGATCAAAGATGGAAAAGCAGGGTTCTGCTGCGGCAGGAAGCGGCCCTGACACCATCAAGACTGGAAGCACTGAGAACTTCTGGGAAAGAACTGTGCAGAAGAAGATCCCAGGCGAAGGTGTTTTCCATTCCAAAGTACAGCACCAACAGTTCAGAAACTTCAAGGACGTCTGCTACCAGGAGACCAAGGAACCTCGAGAGGTCTGCAGCCAACTCCGCCGTCTCTGCCATGAGTGGCTCAAGCCAGAGCAAAACACCAAGGCTCAGATCTTGGACCTGGTGATCCTGGAGCAGTTCCTGGCTGTCCTCCCCCCGGAGATGGAGAACTGGGTCAGGGAATGTGGAGCGGAGACCAGTTCCCAGGCGGTGGCCCTGGCCGAAGGTTTCCTCCTGAGCCGGGCACAGGAGAAGAAGCAGGCAGAGCAGGAGGTGAGAGACAGTTGAATGAGGGTTGTTACAACATGAGGGAGCTCAACTCAAAACTCGCTATAATTGGCCAACTTTTTCAGACAGCAAGAGCCTGTTGGATCAGGCCAATGGTTCAGCTGGTCCAGCATTCTCTTCTCACAGTGACCAACCACATGGCCATCTGTCTTGGATTCTTTAGTTAAGATTCCTGTATTGCAGGGGGTTGGACTGGATGACCCTTGGGGTCCCTTCCAGCTCTACCATTCTGATGCCTGTAGGAAGCCTCAAGGACCGCCTCTTTCCATATGAACCTACCCGGACCCTGAGATCATCTTCTGAGGCCCTCCTTCGTGTGCCTCCTCCTCTAGAGGTCCGGAGGGTTGCAAGGCGAGAACAGGGCCTTCTCTGCAGTGGCTCCCCATCTGTGGAATGCTCTCCCCTGGGAAGTTCGCCTGGAGCCTTCATTAAACATATTTAGGCACCAGGCAAAAAGGTTCTTTTTTAACCAGGCCTTTGGTTGATCTGATTTACATCCTATGCCCTTTTAAAATGTTTTTTGGGGGCGGGAGGGAGGCTATTGGGTTGCTGTTTTTATTTTTATTATGTCTTTTGTGGTTTTGTATCTTGATTTTATTCTGTGAGCTGCCCTGAGACCCCTGGGTATAGAGCGATATATGAATTCAATAAATAAATAAGCTTCCCGGTCATGTGGCATTATTGTGGACATTATTAAGTGGGCATTATTGTCTTGGAAGATGTTTAGGTAAAGGTAAAGGGATCCCTGACCATTAGGTCCAGTCATGGCCGACTCTGGGGTTGCGGCGCTCATCTCGCTTTATTAGCCGAGGGAGCCGGCGTACAGCTTCCGGGTCATGTGGCCAGCATGACTAAGCCACTTCTGGCGAACCAGAGCAGCGCACGGAAACACCATTTTCCTTCCCACCGGAGCGGTACCTATTTATCTACTTGCACTTTGACGTGCTTTTGAACTGCTAGGTGGGCAGGAGCAGGGACCAAGCAACGGGAGCTCACCCCATTGCGGGGATTCAATCGCCGACCTTCTGATCGGCAAGTCCTAGGCTCTGTGGTTTAACCCACAGCGCCACCCGCGTCCCACAATTTATGGACCTAATAGGTATCTAAAACCAGTGATATTTTAGGGAGCAGGCTAGCAGGCGTGGCCCATTACTTATATCATAGGAGCCTACACAACACAAAACACCGTTGCTGTATGTAGGTTTTATCTTATTTGTTTTTTATCTTATATTTTGGAAATGTACATCCAGGTTTTTTTCCTTTAATTTTTTTAGGCGCCCCCAAGAGAGTGGGGCCTTAAGCTATAGCTTGTTTGGCTTATACGTAAATCCAGCACTGGTGATGTTCCTTCCAGTCCTTGTAAAATGTTATGTCTATCTTTTCCCAGCCAATGCTTCCATCATGCCTTGGGCAGAGCTAATATCCCATTGTTGTTTCAGAAGTTCTCCATTGCTCCATAATGTGGTTCATTGTTCTCCAGCTTTTACCAAAAAGCTTCCAAAGATCTGCGTTCACGTTGTTTTACAACTTCAACTTGCTGTTTCAGACCAGGGGTCTGCTTGCAGAATTGGCTGCTGATTCCCTGGAGGCAGAGAGGACGCCATCAACCACTGGAGAGTATCCCATGCGAAACATGCCAGAGAGTGATGGAGGTGCCACTTCGCTGGGTAAATATTATGTTGCATGATCTTGAAGTTGGGTCTCCCTCTGTCACAGAGTGTGCCGGTCAGTAAATCACCCACAGTTCAAATAAAAATAACAACAATAATTCTATTATTTATATCCCGCCCATCTGGGTATAAATCTGTTATCCCAGCCTTCAATATTGAGTATGTTTACATTTTTTAAAGTCATCCAATCTTTGAGCCACACCAGATGTGCTGCTTCGCAATATAAATTAAGAATACAGTGGTGCCTCGCAAGACGAAAAGAATCCGTTCCGCGAGTCTCTTCGTCTTGCAGTTTTTTCGTCTTGCGAAGCAAGCCTATTAGCGGCTTAGCAGATTAGCGCTATTAGCGGCTTAGCGGATCAGCTGATAAGCGGCTTAGCGGCTTAGAAAAAGGGGTGGGGGGAGGAAAAAAAACCCGCAGGAACTCGGAAGACATTTTCGTCTTGCGAAGCAAGCCCATAGGAAATTTGTTTTGCGAAGCACCTCCAAAACGGAAAACCCTTTTGTCTAGCGGGTTTTCCGTCTTGCGAGGCATTCGTCTTGCGGGGCACCACTGTACCGACTGCTGGTTTTCCAGCAGTCGGTATTCAGAAATACACTGCCTTCAACTACAGAGCATAGCTATTGGGAGCAGAACCCCTCTGCAGAATGTGTCTAATCCTCCTTTAAAGCTGTCCAGAAAAAAAGGACTCAACATTCAGACTGCATGCAATGGAGGAGATCTGGGCTCTTGGCTTTCCCGCCACCTTTGTCTCTTTAGCAGGTGATGGAATGAGCTTGGCAAGACCCGTTTGGCCACCTCTTCTTTCGGACGGAGGGAAAGCAGCTGCTGTAACACTAGACCAGGTAAGGGGAAGGACCCCTGGGGAGATGGGCAGGTGGCAGTGATGGGGCCTCTTGTCTCCTGTGCGCCTCCTCCAGGTTCAAGAAATCCCTCTCCTTCTCTTTGCTTCTGTCTGAGCTACATGCAAAGAAGGCAGTGTATGCCAGGCAGATTTGAAGAAAACCTTTCCTTTCCGAGTCTTCTGGATTTTGCTTGCCGATGACCTTCATGTTAAATTTCCATACTTTCTTCCTTCCTTTAAGAAAAATAAAATAAAAGTTATTCATTTTTATTCATTACAGTGGACGCTCGGGTTGCAAACGTGATCTGTGCGGGAGGCACATTCTCAACCCACAGCGTTTGCAACCCACAGCGCTGTGTCTGTGCACACATAGGTCGCAATTCTGCGCTTCTGTGCATGTGCAAAGCGTGTTTTAGTGTTTCTGCGCAAGCGCGGAAACCCGGAAGTAACCTGTTTCAGTACTTCCAGGTTTGGCGTGGTGCTAAAGTGGTGCTTCAGGTTAAGAACAGTTTCAGGTTAAGCTCAGACCTCTGGAACGAATTAAGTACTTAACCTGAGGTACCACTGTAGTCCATCATCTTTATCAGCCATTCTTCTTTTGTAGGTAAATTGTCCTCCTTCCATCTTTGGGCAAGTAGCATCCGTGCAGCTGTTGTAGCATACATAAATAGTCTCTTCTGATCCTGAGGTATTTCTGGACCTAAAATTCCTAGTAAGAAAGCTTCCTTCTTTCCTTCCCTCCTTCCTTCCTAGTCCAGTGTCCCGTTTTTTCTTTATATTGATTTTTATGATGTTTTGAATTTTTTTAGCAAATTTACTCCGCAGGCAATAAACCATTATCTTATAGTTTTCTTTTTGACTTCCCACACTTCCCTCCCTGACATTTTTGTGCATTATAATTATTACCAAACCCCTTAACACCATCTTACTGTTTTCTTCCTCTGCTGTTCATATCTCAAATCCTGCTCACAATTTCATGTCACTCGAATACTTCATCAGATAGTCCAAGAGAGGCCTCAGATTTTCCATAAAAAGTTTGTCCTTTGGATCTCTTAATTTTACAGTCAATTTCGCCATTTCAGCATAGTCCGTTAATTTTAGAATCCATTCTTCTTTAGTTGGGATCCCTCCTTCCATTTCTGCATGTAGAGAGTTGTTGGATACATAAAAATATAAAAGTCAGCTTCTTCAGAACCTCTGTCCCAATTATCCCACACAGAAAGCCTTCGGGTTTTTTTTTTGGGGGGGGGAATAACCAATTTAAACATCTTATTTAGGAGAAGGTATGGAAAATTAATTTAAAATTTACAGGTTGTTGTACATTAAAAGAGAATTACATGAAGACGATGTATAGATGGTACTTAACAGCGTTTAAGATTGCAAAAATGTATTAGGGTAAATCGGGTACCCGTTGGAAGGCAAAAAGGTTATTGGGAAATGATTTAAAAAATGTTTAAAGTGATGATTCCCAAGAAACCTGAGGCCTTTCTGTTAGGTATAATTAGACCATAATTTGTTTACGAATGCTATGGCGGTGGCAAGAATAGTCTGAGTGTGAAAATGGAGAGGAAATCCAGACGAAAGAAGAATGACTTATGAAGGTGATTGAATATGCTGAAATGGCTAGACTAACTGAGAATTAAAGAACAGAATGAAGAATTTTTTTTTGAAGAATTGAAATATTTTGTAGAAAATTTGAAAAAAAATACCATGGTGATGTTAAACTGTATTGAGGATTTGAAGTATTGCAATGAATGAGAAGTGGTAGTTTAATCATGTGTAGTTAACATATATACAGTGGTATCTTGGTTCTCAAATTTAATCCCTTCCGGGAGTCTGTTCGACTCCTGAAACTGTTCGAAAACCAAGGCACGATTTCCGATTGGCTGCAGGAGCTTCCTGCACTCAATTGGACGCTGCGTAGGATGTTCAGCTTCTGAAAAACATTTGCAAACATTCATGTCCGGGTTTGTGGCGTTCGGGAGCAAATTTTTTCGGGAGCCAAAGCATTCAACTACCAAGGTACCACTGTAATGGGTGAAATATAATAAAGCAGCTTTATAAGGCAAGAAAAAAACACCATGGAAAGTCAACAGATAATGAGATATAAGTTTTGATGGCTGTCTAAAAGAATTTGTAAAATTTGAAAAGCTAATAAAAAATGTTAATTTGAAAATCTAACAAAAATGTCAATAATAGGCTATAAACGAATGATATGTTAATAATAAACATCTTCTTTAATTTGTTATCAGTGCCCCGTGTCCTTTGAGGATGTGGCTGTGTTCTTTGCAGAAGAGGAGTGGTCTCTGCTGGATCCTGACCAGAGAGCTCTGCATAGCGAAGTCATGGAAGACAATTGCCTAATGGTCACCTCTCTAGGTAAGGCTCCCTTGTTTCCCTTGCTCCGAGGTGAAGAGCTGCCGTCCTCACAATATAGATTTTAAACTCTGGGGAAAACTTTGGAAAAGCGATTTGAAGTTTACAGCGTGTTATTCTTTGAAGGAGATCTACTTGAAAATGATTTACAGATGGTATTTTAACTCTGAGTAGGCTTACTAAGATCTATAAGGCTGAATCAGATAAGTGCTGGAGGTGCAAAGAGGCAGAGGGAACGTTCATATGTGGTGGACTTGTGAAGGGGTAAAGGAATATTGGGAAGTGGTCCATAATGAATTGAAACAAATGTTTAAAAGTACTCCCCCCCCCCAAAGAGTCCTTTTTGTTGGGGATAATTCAGACTGAAATTCCCAGGTGTCCAAAAAGGTATGCCACTATGGCAGCCTGTGTTTTGTTAGCCCCAAAATGGAAAATGAGCCAAGTCCCAACCAAAGAAGAATGGCAACTTAAACTGACAGAATATGCGCAGCTTGCAGACTTAACATATAGCATAAGAGAAAAAGAACTCGTTTGTTGTTGTTGTTTAGTCGTTTAGTCGTGTCCGACTCTTCGTGACTCCATGGATGAGAGCATGCCAGGCACTCCTGTCTTCCACTGCCTCCCGCTGTTTGGTAGCTTTGAAAACACTGTCCAGCCATCTCGTCCTCTGTCGTCCCCTTCTCCTTGCGCCCTCCATCTTTCCCAGCATCAGGGTCTTTTCCAGGGAGTCTTCTCTTCTCATGAGGTGGCCAAAGTATTGGAGCCTCAGCTTCAGGATCTGTCCTTCCAGTGAGCACTCAGGGCTGATTTCCTTGAGAATGGAGAGGTTTGATTTTCCTGCAGTCCATGGGACTCTCAAGAGTCTCCTCCAGCACCAGAATTCAAAAGCATCAATTCTTTGGTGATCAGCCTTCTTTATGGTCCAGCTCTCACTTCCATACATCACTTACTGGGAAAACCATGGCTTTAACTAGACAGACTTTGTTGGCAAGCTGATGTCTCTGCTTCTTAAGATGCTGTCTAGGTTTGTCATTGCTTTTCTCCCAAGAAGCAGGCGTCTTTTAATTTTGTGGCTGCTGTCACCATCTGCAGTGATCATGGAGCCCAAGAAAGTAAAATCTCTCACTGCCTCCATTTCCTCCCCTTCTATTTGCCAGGAGGTGAGGGGACCAGTGGCCATGATCTTCGTTTTTTTGATGTTGAGCTTCAGAGCATGTTTTGCGCTCGTTACAAAGACTATAAACACACAGTATATACAGAAATGAAAGCACACCCACCACGTGGTAGAATATGCCTTCCTTCTCTTTACACTTCCAACATACGTTTGTGTACAAAGACACCCCCTTGGGCTCTCTTACTATTTTCCTCTCTTCATTCTGCAGCTCACGGAAAGCACTTCCGCCGCCATTTGGACCACACGACCCACCAAACCATCCACACGTCGGAGAAGCCGTATCAGTGCTTCGTGTGTGGCAGGAAGTTCATCCAAAAGGGAAGTCTCACTGAACATCAGAGAATCCACACAGGGGAGAAGCCGTATCAGTGCTCGGAGTGCGGAAAGAGCTTTGGCCAGAAGTCCCAGCTCACTTTTCACCAGAGAACTCATTCGGGGAAGAAACCTTATCAATGCTCGAAGTGTGGAAAGAGCTTCGTTCACCATTCGACCTTTTCTTGCCATCAGAAAGTTCACTTTCGGGAGAAATTGTATAAATCAGGGGCGGGCAACATCAGGCCTCTCTACCCTGCGCTTGGCACCTGCCCCACACCAGGCCCCCCCTCCCCAGCCCCTGCCCCCCCAATGACTCTTCTGTTTCTGCCTGCCTGGAATGTGTCCTTCAACTCCAACAATGCCCCTTGAATGTCTGTATCGAGGATAGAGAAGGTGTTGAAACTGGCTGGCTGTCATGTCTGGCATGTCGGGCCATGAGAAAGTTCATTGCAGAGGACTCTCTTATGCAACTGGGCCCAGGATAGATCTCTTAAATCAGCTCGTGGGAAGAAGGGAGCTTCATTCCGCCTGATTTAGGTGTGTGAGTGATCTCTACAGGGAACTTTTCTGTGCTCCAGAGCCCAGCGCTAAGCAGGATTGATTAGTCCTGCTCCCCACCCACATAGACCAGCTTTGGACCGGTGAATAATGACAGCAAATGATTGACAGGTGGGTGGGCTCGCCCACAAGTCAGAAGTTGGCTCAGGTCGGTGGGGTGAGGTGGGGAGATATCTGGTCCCCCAGGCAGAAAAAGGGTTCTCTACCCACTGGGGTGGGACGCGGGTGGCGCTGTGGGTTAAACCACAGAGCCTAGGGCTTGCCGATCAGAAGGTTGGCGGTTCGAATCTCCGCAACAGGGTGAGCTCCTGTTGTTTGGTCCCTGCTCCTGCCAACCTAGCAGTTTGAAAGTCGAAGTGCAAGTAGATAAATAGGTACTGCTCCCGCGGGAAGGTAAACGGCATTTCCGTGCACTGCTCTGGTTTGCCAGAAGTGGCTTAGTCATGCTGGCCACAAGACCCGGAAGCTGTACGCCGGCTCCCTCGGCCAATAAAGCGAGATGAGCGCCGCAACCCCAGAGTCGGCCACAATTGTTGTTGTTTTTTTATTAAAATTTTTATTATATTTTCAATTTACAGAAAAGAGAAGAAGAATAAAGAAGCGAGAAAAAAAGAAAAAAAGAAAGAAAAATAATCCAACTTTCAGAGTACATTTTTAAGTTATTAACTGAACTTCCCCACATCTCCCTCACCCTGCGTTCTTTACAATAAAACATATCAGCAAATTGTTACCTTGTTTCGTGTCTTTTTTACATCTTTCAGAATATTTTACTTCTAGATTTAAAGTACCTTTTGTCAAGTATTTATACCTTAAAATAATAGATATAACAGCTTTAAATTTCAACATTTCTTACTTATAACTTAGCTTCCTGTTTTCTCAATCTAGATGCAGGAGCTAAATTTTCCAAATCATGCAGATTCTTAACATTCATACAACTTATAATGTTTTTGTAAATAGTCCTTAAATTTTTTCCAGTCTTCTTCCATTGTCTCTTCTCCTAAATCTCGGATTCTGCCAGTCATTTCAGCCAGTTCCATATAGTCCATCAACTGCGTCTGCCACTCTTCCAGCGTGGGAAGATCTTGTGTCTTCCAATATTTTGCTATAAGTATTCTTGCTGCTGTAATTGCATACATAAAAAATGTTCTATCCTTCTTTAACACCCCTTGGTCCACAATGCCCAGGAGGAAGGCCTCTGGTTTCTTGGGAAAGGTGTACCTAAACCCCTTTTTTAACTCATTGTAAATCATCTCCCAGAAGGCCTTCACTTTTGGACAGGTCCACCAAAGGTGAAAGAATGTCCCTTCAGCCTCCTTACATTTCCAACATTTATTATCAGACCTATGGTAAATTTTTGCAAGTTTGACTGGGGTCATGTACCACCTATATATCATTTTCATAATATTCTCTTTCAAGGCATTACATGCCGTGAATTTCATTCCAGTGGTCCATAACCTTTCCCAGTCTTCGAACATAATGTTGTATCCAATATCCTGAGCCCATTTTATCATGGCTGATTTGACTATCTCATCCTGAGTATTCCATTTAAGCAGCAAATTATACATTCTCGAAAGTACCTTGGTCTTAGGTTCTAACAATTCTGTCTCTAGTTTCGATTTTTCCACCTGGAATCCTGTTTTTTTGTCCATCTTAAAAACCTCTTGAATTTGAGCATAGTGAAACCAGAGTCGGCCACAATTGGACCTAATGGTCAGGGGTCCCTTTACCTTTACTCATGGGGTAAGTTACCGGTTTTCCTTTTCTGATTTACTAGATACTCACGTATTGAGACAGCATATGGCAGCCATTCTGTGATTGGTCATGCCCAGGAGAGCAGCTATTTTAGAGTGGCACCCATGTCGCTTTCTCTACATTCCACAGGTTACAAAGAAAGGTGTAAGAAGAATGGAGAGCCTGCTGTATCATCAGGCTCATCTTGGATAGCTCAGTTGGTGCTGATAACGCCAAGGTTGCAGGTTCGAGCCGTGAACGGGGCAACTGAATATTCCTGCACTGCAGGAATAGATGATCCTCAAGGTCCCTTCTTACCCTACAATCCTATGATTTCTATGATTCCCTAAACTGGCATCTATGCATCTATCCACAGCTGATCCATCAGGCTACAGTGGCAGGAGGCTACTGCAGGGCTTCTCCATTGGAGAGCAATTTTGGGTTCCTCCGTTTGAGCTGTTTGCATTCCAGGTGGTCATTGCTATTATTCAGTGACTAAGAAGTAGCTCCTGGGTTTCCTTCTCCTATCTCCTTTCCATCCTGTTTCCTTTTCTGTTGTGGTTCTTCGAACGTAAGCAGATAACGCTCTTACGCTACTGACATTTGTAAGTTGGTCCTTGCAAATGTTTCCGGGTTGCACATCAAATAAATGCTTCGTTTATCTTTATAAGTGGATTGCAGAGAAGAAAATACATATTGCAATTTTAAAAAAGAGACGTGTCCTGGGTGTTACATGGAGACTTGAAAGGTGGGATAGGAACTGTGTTTATAAATATATATACCATATTTTTCGCTCCATAAGACACACTTTTTTCTTCTAAAAGGTAAGGGGAAATGTCTGTGTGTCTTATGGAGTGGATGCGTGGTCCCTGGAGCCGAGTTGCCCAGGGGAGAAAAGCAGATCATGCTTTTCCCCCCGAAAGTGGGAATTTGGGTATTGAAACAAAGCCGCTAATCAGCAAGTGATCAGGGAGGGGGATAAGGGACGCTAGCAATAAAGGAGGCTGCCTGGGAGGAGGGGAGGTAAAGACAGTGAACTTGCAAGGAGAGAAGACGGGAAGACTAAAGCAATGAGGAGAGAAATTAGAAGAAAAGGAGGAGCAAAAAACTGCTCCAGCTAAGGAAAAGACACTAAGGCAAACAAGAGGGAAGGGGGTGTTGAAAGGAAGCAGCTGATCGGTAAGGGATTGAGAGAGAGATAAGGGAGGCTAGCGATAAAGGGTGTTGCCTAGGAGGGGGGAGGTAAAAGCCCATGGATCCTCAGGATTTTTGCATTGGGTCACCCCAAATTCACCATCAGGTCACATAGCATATCCATGGCTACAGCCCGCACCAAAATAAACAAAAAACACACACACACACACACACACTGTTTCGTGGGGCCGCAATGGCGTAAGAAGATGGTTACAAAGTACGGATCCACATGGATCCTCAGGATTTTTGCATTGGGCTACCACAAACTCACCGTCAAATCACATGTCTGTGGCCACAGTATGAACCACAAAAATCATACATCCACTGTTTCGTTCAGAATATTTTTTTTCTTAAACACGGTATATATTGAAACCAGATTTCTTTTTTTCTTTTTTTATAAATATTTATTAAAGTTTTTGAATACAAATACACAAATAATAAACAATCTTACTTCCAACGCAACGTGGTTTCATCAATTCTTTGGACTCCCTCACGTCTCCCGCTCCCATTTTCATCGTAAAAGGTTTTTCCAAGCAAATTATCAACTTGTTTACGGTCTTATATCCACTCATTTAAATATAATCTAGCAATTCTCCAAAAAATTTATGTTTTCTTTAATCTCACTTATCATCGAATTCAAATCTAGTTTAGTGGTGGCCAATTTTTTATAATCTAGCATCCTTCTTAACTTTCAACCAAGTTACAATGTTTTTGTAAATACATCTTAAATTTCTTCCAATCTTCTTCAATCCTCTCTTCTCCCAGGTCTCGGATTCTGCCAGTCATCTCGGCCAGTTGCATATAGTCCATCAGCTGCATCTGCCACTCTTCCAGTGTGGGTAGATCTTGAGTTTTCCAGTTTTTAGCAATGAGTATCCTTGCTGCCGTTGTTGCATACATAAAAAATGTTCGATCCTTCTTTAACACCTTCTGGCCGACAATACCCAGGAGGAAGGCCTCTGGTTTCTTAGTGAAGGTATACTTAAATACCTTTTTCAGTTCATTATATATCATTTCCCAGAAGGCCTTCACCTTAGGGCATGTCCACCAGAGGTGAAAGAATGTTCCTTCATTTTCTTTACATTTCCAACATTTATTATCAGACGAATGGTATATTTTGGCAAGTTTAACTGGGGTCATGTACCATCTATATATCATTTTCATTACATTTTCCTTCAGAGCATTACAAGCGGTGAAGTTCAACCCAGTGGTCCATAACCTTTCCCAGTCCTCAAACATGATGTTATGCCCAATGTCCTGTGCCCACTTTATCATAGCCGATTTAACCATTTCGTCTTGTGTATTCCATTTTAACAGCAAGTTATACATTCTAGATAGTACCTTAGTCTTTGGTTCTAACAATTCTGTTTCTAATTTCGATTTCTCCACCTGGAACCCTAACTTTTTGTCATTTTTAAAAACTTCTTTAATCTGAGCGTAATGTAACCAGTCTCGCACTTTATCCTTCATTGAAACCAGATTTCTGTCTCCCAACCCTGAACATCAGCAGGGACTGGCCCAAGGTCACCCAGGGAGCTTCATTCATGGCTGAGTTAGGGGGCATCTGAACCCAGCTCTCCCAGGTCCTAGTCCAGCACTTGATAACCACCACACCACACTGGCTCTGCAAGGTTGTTGTTAAAATTTGTATATCCCCCTTCATCCGTAGATCTCATGGCAGTTCACAACATTGGAGGTTTATAAGCAGAGTTTGGCTGGCCATCTGTCATGGATGCTCTAGTTGAGATTCCTGCAGGGGGCTGGACTAGATCAGTGTTCCCCAACCTTGGGCCTCCAGCTGTTTTTGGACTACAACTCCCATCATCCCTCGCTAGCAAGACCAGTGGTCAAGGATGTTGGGAATTGTAGTCCAAAAACAGCTGGAGGCCCAAGGTTGGGGAACACTGGATTAGATGACCCTTGGGATCCTTCTAACTATGATTCCATGAGAAAATTAGCATATAAAAAGCACATACACATAATAAAAATAAGAACAAAAACTCTGAGTAGGACTTATTTGAATACTACCCAGAGTCCCCAGGAGAGCCTCTCCCCACTCTACCCAAAAACCCCACAAATGCACATAATTTCCGACCCTTCAAGTGTCTCAGGGACGTCCCTGATTTAGAGAAGCCCTTCTAGGTTTCTGATCTGTTCCTGGAATGTCTCACTTTTCCTTAGGACATCTGTATTTTCATTGGAGAAACGTCAGAGGGTATGGAGTAATTTGACCCCCGAGGCGTCTGAAGTCAATCCTGTATAGGGAAGGGTTTTTTTAAAAAAAGTTTAATGTTTTATAATGTTTCTAGATATGTTGGAAGCTGCCCAGAGTGGCTGGGGCATAAATAGTAAACTTATTATGGAATGGGACGTCCCTATTTTCATCGGAGAAATGTTGGAGGGTATGCAATTTAGGACTAGATGAACTCTTAGAAGACACCTGTATTGGGAAGTTTTTAATGTTTGATGCTTTATTATGTTTTATATGTCCTGTAAGCTGCCCAGAGTGGCTGGCGAAATAATAATGATGATGATGATGACTGGAGTATATTATTATTATTATTATTATTATTATTATTATTATTATTATTATACGTACCCAGATGAGCAGGAAATAATAATCATAACAACTGGAGTATATTATTATTATTATTATTATTATTATTATTATTATTATACGTACCCAGATGAGCAGGAAATAATAATCTTAACAACAACAACAACTGGAGTATATTATTATTATTATTATTATTATTATTATTATTATTATTATTATTATTATTATTATTATTATTCGTACCCAGATGAGTGGGAAATAATAATAATAATACAGTAACGGCTGGGTATAATATTACTATTATACCCCAGATGGGCGGGGAATAAAAAATAAAAAATAAATTAATCATAATCATAATCCTATTTAAGAGAAGCGTTTGGGCCAAAGAATAAGACCCTGCCCCCCTCGTGCGTGCTTTCTTTGCTTCTGCCGGGGGAGGCAGGCAGCATCGCGTGGGCGTCTGAGGGTTAAGGGAGACAAGCGGAGCCGGATTCCTAGAGCGGAAGGCAGCTTCTTCCGGGTGTAGGGAGAGGAAAGGGCGGGGGTTGCAAGGGCGCCTCCTGGCGGTGCGCCTTCCTTCCTTCCTGCCTTCCCACTCCTTCTCCTCCCGGAGGGGGAAAATGGCTTTTGTCTTCCCCGAGGGCTGCCTGGGCGCCTCCCTGCCGGGCTTGGCTCTGGTGGGTCGCCCTGCTCTGGCCCCCTCTCTCCCCCCTTGGGCTTTGGGGGGATGCGGGGCAGGTGGGGGGTCAAGGGGGGTGGAGGAATCCGCTGGCTGGGGGTCCAGGGAGGGGTGGCTTCACCCCATAGGGAGGCGTGGGGTACGGCAGGCACCCCGTTTATTCCCATAGGGAAGTGGGCTTTGGCATGGGGCAGACCCCTCTGCATGTCCCCCTATAGGGAGGTGTGGGGCTGGCACTGACATTCCCCTCTCCATTGACATTCAATGCTCTTTTAAAATGTTCTGGGGAGGGAGGTTATTGGGGCAGGTTTGTTTCTGTTTTCATTATGGGGGGGGGATATTGTTGTTTTTATTTTTATTAGGCATTTTCTGGTTTTATATCTCGATTTTCTTCTGTGAACCGCCCTGAAACCCCCAGGGTATAGGGCAGTGTATAAACTTAATAAATAATACAGTGGTACCTCGGGTTACAGACGCTTCAGGTTACAGCTAACCCAGAAATAGTACCTCCGGTTAAGAACTTTGCTTCAGGATGAGAACAGAAATCACGCGGTGGTGGCAGCGGGAGGCCCCATTAGCTAAAGTGGTGCTTCAAGTTAAGAACAGTTTCAGGTTAAGAACGGACCTCCGGAACGAATTAAGTTCTTAACCTGAGGTACCACTGTAATCTAGTTTGTGTTTTTATATTGTGATTTTATGCTGTGACCGTCCTGAGACCTGCGGGTATAGGGCGTTATACAAATTTGTTTAATAAGAAGAACAAAAATAACAATTACACCCAATAGTTATGTGGGGGGTGGAGAATGCAGAGAAGAGGAATGCAGAGTTCACCCCCCATTTCACCCCATAGGGAGGCTATCTGAGCAGCTGGCCCATCTAGCACCCCTCTCCATCAGCATCTGCAAAGGAAGGGGGGGGGGAGACGCTTCTTTCCTTTCTCCTTGGCCCACCCAGGTGTCTCCTTTACTCTAGGCCAGCGGTTCTCAGCCTGTGGGTCCCCAGATGTTGTTGGACTACAACTCCCATCATCTCTGAGCTCTGGCCTTGCTAGCTAGGGGTGATGGGAGTTGTAGTTCAACAACATCTGGGGACCCACAGGTTGAAAAAGGCTGCTCTAGGCCATTGACACCTGTTATATGGCAGATTACAGTGGTACCTCAGGTTACATACACTTCAGGTTACATACGCTTCAGGTTACAGACTCCGCTAACCCAGAAATAGTGCTTCAGGTTAAGAACTTTGCTTCAGGATGAGAACAGAAATCGGGCTCTGGCGGCGCGGCGGCAGCAGGAGGCGCCATTAGCTAAAGTGGTGCTTCAGGTTAAGAACAGTTTCAGGTTAAGAACAGACCTCTGGAACGAATTAAGTACTTAACCCGAGGTACCACTGTATATCTATCAGTATATTAACAATCAACCCTATTCTTCAGCTCTTAAATTGTTTTAACTGATTTTTAACGTTGTGTTTTTTTACACTGTTGCAAACCTGCCCATGTCATGGTACAGAATACTTGACTTTTTATGTTTCCATGAGGTTCCGGGGGAGGAGCGACGGCAAAAGAGGGCTGGGGACTTAAGGTTTTGGTTTGTGGCCTTGAGACAGAGCAGCCTCCGCTTCCAATCTCTAGCTTCACTTCGAGTTTTGCTTTTTCTCCTAGAATGAAACTTGATTGCTGGCTGGAGTCATCCACATAAAACTTTCTTTTCTGACAGCGCAATAATTTGTGTAAATGTTTTGGCTTTGCAGGACGTGGTGGAACCTCCAATTCTGTCTGTCTTTGCCTGGAGACAGGCATTGGCAGAACAAGGCAGATTTCACCATTCAGCCTTCGTGGAGGCTTCCTTGGAGCACAGATCAAAGATGGGAGAAGAAGACTCAGCTGCTCGCAGAGCAGGAAAAGGCCCCCTTATCAGTGGGGAATTCTGGGAAAGAACACTGCCGAAAAACCTGGATGAGGAGGACACCCTCGGCTCGGACGTACAACGCCGGCGCTTCAGGCAGTTCCGCTACCAGGAGGCCGAGGGACCCCGAGAGGTTTGCAGCCGACTCCACGATTTCTGCTGTCGTTGGCTAAAGCCAGGGCAGTACACCAAGACTCAGATCCTGGACCTGGTGATCTTGGAGCAGTTCCTGGCTGTCCTCCCCCCGGAGATGGAGAACTGGGTCAGGGAATGTGGTGTGGAGACCAGTTCCCAGGCGGTGGCCCTGGCCGAAGGTTTCCTTCTGAGCCAGGCGGAGGAGAAGAAGCAGGCAGAGCAACAGGTGAGAGAGTTTCATCCTGGTAGTTCCAAGGTGCTGAGAATCCGTAAAAACTCGACTGATTCCCCAGCTTTCCCTAGAAATCATCCAATAGCCAGCACCCCTCAAGCTTTTGCTTCTGCCATTCCTTTTGCAATCCTTCTCCCCGTTCTCTGTTTGAATACACTTTCCTCTTTCAGGTCAAAGTTCTTCTTGGACAAGCAGCCCCTGATTTCTTTGAGGCGGAGAGGATTCTGTTGGGCACCAGACCGAGGTCACTGGGTAAGGGAGAAGGAAGTGGACTTGCCTCTATTGATTATACAATACAGTCGTACCTTGGAAGTCGAACGAAATTCGTTCCGGAAGTCTGTTCAGCTTCTAAAATGTTTGAAAACCAAAGTACAGCCTCTGATTGGCTGCAGAAAGCTCCTGCAGCCAATTGGAAGCCCCGTCGGACGATCGGCTTCCAAAAATAGTTCGCAAACCGGAACAGTGACTTCCGGGTTTGTGACGTTTGGGAGCCAAAACGTTTGGGAACTAAGGTGTTCGACTTCCAAGGTACGACTGTAAATCTGTGGGCTGCTTTCATCTTTCTTTATTTCTTTTTCAATGGGGCAACACTCTTGTCTCCAGCCTCAGAAATGCCATCATCCTGAAAAGCTTGGTATGTTTGTGTCCAAGAGCCCAGATGGGGAGAGAGTTGTTTCCACACCACCGACCTGTAAAATGGGTATAAACATCCAGAAATGCATGCAACAGCTAAATATTTTTTTGTAGCACCCACATGCACCATATTTTTCTCTCTATTAGACGCACCGGACCATAAGACGTACCTAGTTTTTAGGAGAGGAAAACAAATAAAAAAGCAACGCAAAGCCTCCTGAGCTAAGAGGGAGCGCTCCTCCATCTCCGTTCAGGAGGCTTTGCGGGGCTATCCCTGAAGCCAGGAGAGCAAGCGGGTGCAAACCAATCCCTCTTGCCCTCCTGGCTTCAGTGAAAGCAAGCCTACTGGCTTTCCTCCCACGAGAGCTGTGCGCTCTTTAAAGGGAGCGCGGCTCTTGGGGGCTTTTCTGGGAGGTGGGGGAAGGGACAGAGTGTTCTGTCCCTTCCCCCACCTCCCGCAAAAGCCAGGGATAGCTGCGCGAAGTCTCCGCAGGGCAATGGGATGAAGGCTCCCCGCTGCCCTGCGGAGGCTTGTCAGGGCTGGCAGGGGAAGCCCCGGTTTCTCTGCCGGCACCCAGGGTTTTCCCCGCCAGCCCCAAAGAGCGGCTCAGGAGCGTGCCGCACTCCGGCAATTTAGCTCCAGGGACCACACATTCGCTCCATAAGACGCACAGACATTTCCCCTTCGTTTTTAAGAGGAATAAAGTGTGTCTTATGGAGCGAAAAATACGGTAACATAGATGTGCATTGTAACTGAGACAAGCACCTCCTACCGACTTCCTTTCATCTTTGTCTCTGACAGGCGATGGAGTGATACCAGAAATGCTTACTCGGTCAACTCTTCTGTGTCCTGGAGGAGAAGCAGCAGACACAGGAGCTGAGCCGGTATGGAGAAATATCGCTGGCTGCCTCTGTCCCACCCCTCTTGCCTCCTTAGGCCTAGAATGAACCTCTTTTCTTCACTTTAACTGCATAGTTCAGTCAGTAGAGCACGAGATTTAATCTCAGGGTTGTGGGTTCAAGCCCCACATTGGGCAAAAAGATTCCTGCAGTGCAGGGGGTTGGACTAGATGACCCTCGGGTTCCCTTCCAATTCTACAATTCTATAAGTCTTTGCTTCAGTCAAAACTGCAGGCAAGGAAGCAGTGGTTGCTGGTACCCCTTGGGACTGGTGGGTGGGGGTTGAAGGCAACCTTTATTTGAAAAAAACCCAGAAGCCTTTCTCTGAGGGATAATAGGACAGGATATAGCAAAAGACCGGAAGAAACTACAGTGGTACCTCGGGTTACAGACGCTTCAGGTTACAGACTCCGCTAACCCAGAAATAGTACCTCGGGTTAAGAACTTTGCTTCAGCATGAGAACATAAATCGCACAGCAGCAGCGGGAGGCCCCATTAGCTAAAGTGGTACCTCGGGTTAAGAACAGTTTCAGGTTAAGAACGGACCTCCAGAACGAATTAAGTTCTTAACCCAAGGTACCACTGTCTTTATGTATGCAAACACAGCAGCCAGGATGCTTTATGCGCAGAGATGGAAGCAAGATACCATCCTAACCAAGGAAGAATGGCAGGCAAAATTAATGGAATATGTAGAAATGGCAAAACTTACGGGGATAAGAAATCATCTGAAGGCAGCCCTGTTTAGGCAAGCTTTTAATGTTGAATAGACTATTGTATTTTAATACTCTGTTGGAAGCTGCCCAGAGTGGCTGGGGAAACCCAGCCAGATTGGGGGGGGGGTATAAATAATAAATTATTATTATTATTATTATTATTATTATTATTATTATTATTATTATTATTAGAAATCAAGAAGAGAGTGTTTTTATTAAAGAATGGGGATGTTACATAGATTTTTTAAAAGAATCATTGTAAACAGGTAAATACATTAGCAGGATTAATAGAAAATCAAGTAGTTGGGAGGAAAGAAGACCTATCTATCTATCTATCTATCTATCTATCTATCTATCTATCTATTTGTCAGGAGCTCGTCCTACACTCAAGTAGGACCCTGGCAGAGACACATGCCCGACTGGCATGTTCTTTCCCTCCTGGTCGTTCGTTCAGGAGCTTCAAAAGCTTTCTTCATCCCGAACATCACAGCGACTGATGCCAATAGACATCGGCACACTTAGGGATCCGCAGAGTTTGCGCATCATGCGTGTGACAGACCTCAACAACTCAGCCTTTTGGCTAATCTCCTTTATTTACATATAAACAGAAACGGAACACTGCAACATGGCTCCCTCTCTCTCTCTAGCATCAGACAGCAAAGAGAAAAAGAACAAAGGACAATAGTCCCACTTCACGGAACACAGTAACACTAACATCCTGTTTCTGTCACTTGCCACTCTGTGGAGTCAAAACATATACAGTGGTACCTCAGGTTACATACACTTCAGGTTACATACGCTTCAGGTTACAGACTCCGCTAACCCAGAAATTGTACCTTGGGTTAAGAACTTTGCTTCAGGATGAGAACAGAAATCGTGCTCTGGCGGTGCGGCAGCAGCGGGAGGCCCCATTAGATAAAGTGGTGCTTCAGGTTAAGAACAGTTTCAGGTTAAGAACGGACCTCCAGAATGAATTAAGTACTCAACCCGAGGTACCACTGTACCGTCATGTGATAGACAACAATCCCATGCCCGCAATCATGGAGCAGGAATTCTAACACTATCATCTATCTATCTAAAAGATGTTATGGGGGAGGTACAGTTTAATTAAATGAATTCACTACGTAACCAGAGAAGGAGTGGAGGGAAGTCGAAATGAAAGATACAAATGTAAAGGAGACTCTTGTTGTTAAATTGAAAACTATATATATGGGGTAGAAGGCAGGGAGCCCAACAGCCAGTGACGGCAGAATCCTCCTCCCTGCTAAGTCCTATAAGAGGCAACATTGCGACTAAGGAGGAGGAGGTCGATTTGCTATTCCACCTCAGTTTTAACTAACCCAGACAGGAGAGACTGGGATTGTTGGGGAGGGCAGCGCCCCATTTTCCAAAATAGACCAGTCTCCACTGCTAGGAAGGCTGTAAATTATGCAGAATAATATCCAGCTGCCTTTCCTGGATGAGCCTTTTGGATTCAGCTAGTAGATCATCTTTTATGTGATCTATAAAGCTGCAAACGTCTCTCTCTCTCTCTTTTTTTTCAGGGTCCAGTGTCGTTTGAAGAGGTTGCTGTGTTTTTCACAGAGGAGGAGTTGCCTCTGCTGGATCCTGACCAGAAAGCTCTGCACAGGGAAGTTATGGAGGAGAATTATGGGATGGTGGCCTCTTTTGGTAAGGCCCCCTATTTCCCCGTCTGGGAAAATAAGGAACACGTAATTTCTTTTGCACCTTTCCTCACTCGAACCATATTTTGGGTAGTGCAGTTCTAACCATGTCTACTCAGAAGTAAATCACATTAAATTCAACGACTGCAAGCTTATCTTTTGAAGGGAAGCATTTAAAAACAGCCTTGGCTCTGCATGCTGTCTAAGCTGGGAGCTGAACCCAGGTCTCTGACAGACTTCATCCAGGTCCAGCATTCATGGAGAAAACTGCCATAATGGCTTTGCTCGGCCTTCACAGTGTGGAGAGAGTAGTGCTATCAAAAACTGGTTGCTAGAAACCCTGAGAGACAAGAGTGCCCTTTCCTCAGGTCCTGTTCGCGGGCTTCCGACAAGCATCCTTTGGCCACTGTGAGAACAGGATGTTGGATCCAACAGACACTTTTTATGTTCTTTTTTTAAAAACATCTTTATTGAACATTCAAAAAGTACATACCGTATTTCTCGCTCGATAAGACGCACTTTTTCCCTCCTAAAAAGGGGAAATGTGTGTGCGTCTTATGGAGCGAATGCAGGTAGGAGGCTCTGCTCAGTGCTCCCTTTAAAGAGCCGTGCAGAGCATGTGTGCGGGAGGCTCTTGGGGGCTTTTCCCCAAGGAGGGAGAAGGGCAGCCCGTCAGTCTCTTCTCCCTCCTCGGGGAAAAGCCCCCACGAGCCGCACACATGCTCCGCATGGCTCTTTAAAGGGAGCGCGGCTCTTGGGAGTTTTTCCATGAGGTGGGAGAAGGGACTGACGGGCTGCCCTCTGTCCCTTCCCACACCTCCCGGTAAAGCCAGCAAGAGCTGCTGCCAGGCTCTGCTCAGCGCTCCCTTCTAAGGGCTCCCTTTCATCCCTCATCCTGTTTTGCTGGGAAGCCAGCAGAAGAGGTGCTCTGCAACAACTGCTCTTGCTCTGCTGGCTTCTCAGCGAAGCGGGAGGAGGGACGGAAGGGTTTAAAGCAAGAAAAGCGAGAGCCGCTTACATGCTCTGCGCAAAAAAAATTTTTTCTTGCTTTCCCCCTCTTAAAAACTAGGTGCGTCTGATGGTCAGGTGCATCTTATGGAGCGAAAAATACGGGGTGTGTGCACTAAACATGGTGAGACGTAAATAAAAGGGAGAAAAATAAGAAGAGAAGCAGAACCCGTGTAGAAGGGAAAATAAAGGGGGGGAGGGAAAATAACCCCAAACTGTATATTTTACAAGGTCGTTATTGTACTTCACCAGATCTCAGACCTATTACAGTATTTGTAAGAATGAATTCCAAATATCATTGAATTTGTCAATCGCAAGTCTGTGTTTATATGCAAGTTGTTTGTATGTTGCGAGTTTGTATAAGTCTTCAATCCAATCGTAGAAGGAAGCCGCATTTTTATTTTCCCAATTCATCAGTATTAGTCTTTTTGCTGTGGTTAGGGCAGGGAGAGTCCACTTCTATTGTCCTTTCGTAAGGTTCCATTGTGCTGGGTATGTAATTCAAGGGGATATTTTGCTCTGTAAATGTAAGGTTGTTCCATACAGTTCTGTAAATAGTTTCAGTTCTTAGGTTTATAGCATTCCAGTTGCAGGAAATTTCAGGAGGCTTGGAGTCCATTGCTCTAACCATTACACCACACCACACGGGCTCCATAAATATCATGAGGACAGTTCTCTGTGTTGGTAGAGCCTGAGACTCTTAATCTAATGGATTGTGGGTTCAAGCCCCATATTGGGCAAAAGACCCCTGCATTGGAGGGGGTTGGACTTCATCATCATCATCATCATCATCATTATTATTAATAATATACTGCCCTATACCCAGGGGTCTCAGGGCAGTCCACAGAATAAAATCAAGATATAAAACCACAAAATACATAATAAAAATAAAAACAACAACCCAATAGCTCCCACCAAACAACAAGTTACATTCATAGAATTGTAGAATTGGAAGGGACCCCCAGTGTCATCTAGACTCTCATCCTGCAATATATGCCAGTTGCCAGTAAATGCCAGTCAACAGAATGTGTGAAAATTTGCCTTCCGTATATTGCAATGACCTTTATTGCAAAGTGTCATTCTGTTTGCTTGGTGAATGGAGGCTCAATTTCTTCCCCAAGCTCTTACCACTTCCCCTGTCTTCATTACAGCAGGCGGCGAATGGGAAATGCGGCATAATCGTGACCGACTCCCAAAGGTGTCATCGGAAAGAGACAGATGTAAAAAGAGCAAAACACACACTGGACAGCTGCCGTATAAATGCTTGGAGTGCGGAAAGAGCTTCAGACTGAGTGCAAGTCTCACAAACCATCAGAGAAGCCACAATGGAGAGAAACCATATAAATGTTTGGAATGCGGAAAGAGCTTCAGTCTGAACAGAGACCTTGCTTATCACCAGATCATTCACACGGGGGAGAAGCCGTTCCAATGCACGGAGTGCGGAAAGACTTTTACTCGAAGCACAAACCTCCGCGGTCATCAGAGAATCCACACAGGCGAGAAACCCTACCAGTGCTTAGTGTGTGGAAAGAGCTTCAGCCAGAAAAAATATCTCACGTCTCATCATCGGATTCACACAGGGGAGAAACCCTATAAATGTTTGGACTGTGGAAAGTGCTTCATTCTGAACAAAGACCTCACTTGCCATCAAAGAATCCACACAGGGGAGAAGCCGTTTCAGTGTTTGGAATGCGGGAAGAACTTTCGCTTGAACAAAGACCTTGCTTGTCATCAGAGAATTCACACCGGGGAGAAACCGTACCAATGCTTGGAATGTGGAAAGAGCTTCAATAGGAGCACAAACTTCCGCTGTCATCAGAGAATCCACACTGGGGAGAAACCCTATCAGTGCTTGGAGTGTGGAAAGAGCTTCACTCGGAAGGTTCATCTCACTTGTCACACACAAAAATCGCACTCGGGGGAAATCGTACAAGAGCTTGGAGATGAGCTATTCCAGGATTCCTTTGAAATCCTTACCGTGGACATATGAAAAGGAATTCGAGAGAGATAAATTTCGCTCTAAAGTCAAACTTGAGTCTAATACAGTTAAACCTTGGATCCCAAACGCCTCCGTTTTCGAACGCTTCAGCTCCCGAATGACGAAAACCCGGAAGTAAATGCTCCAGTTTTGGAACGTTTTTCGGAAGCTGAATGTCCAACGCGGCCTGCAACCAATCGGAAGCCGTGCCTTGGTTGTCGGAACATTTCGGAAGCTGAAAGGGCTTCTGGAACAGATTACGTTCGACAACCAAGATTTGACTGTAGCTGTTTTACAGCCATGGCAGAGATCTGTAAATACGTTGTCTTATTAAAGTTCTCAAGCAATCTTTGTTTCCAGTTAGTTGGTGACACAACACGGTGGTTCAGAAGCGAGCTTGCAATTTTTGCTGACATATCAAAGAGAATTAAATCAATACAAAGTTAGAGCGTGGCTCCATCTAGCTCATTATTTTCTTCATTGACTGGTATTGACGTTATAGGCAGGAAATGTCTTTCAGAGATGCCCTTCTGTGTGAGACGTGTCTTCCGTCTCCTCATTGGAAATATACGTATTTATAACTGGCAGTGGGCCAAACATCTCTCTGTATGTTAAAGTCCTACTCAGAGTAAACCCTCTGAAATTAATCATATCTCCAGTGGGTCTACTCTTGAGCAGGACTAACGTTGCACACCGCCCAAAGTGTTTAGAATGTTTTGTATTGCTGGTACCCCGCACCGCAGAAGTCACGATATTATCCGCGTTTGTTGAAAATGATGCAAACGCCATTCGTACATGGTGGAAAAATAAAATTGACTATTCCTGTGAGGATGTTATAGCTCAGATGAACATAAATACTGGCAGTTCCGTATCTGCAATACAGTCATACCTTGGTTTTCGAACAGCTTAGTTCTTGAACGTTTTGGCTCCCGAATGCCGCAAACCCGGAAGTGAGTGTTCCAGCGAATTATTTTTGGAAGCCGGACGTCCGATGGGGCTTCCTATGCAGCCAATCAGAAGCTGCGTTTTGGTTTTCGAATGTTTTGGAAGTTGAACAGACTTCCGTAACAGATATGCGTTTGACTTCCAAGGTGCGGCTGTATATATTTTACTTGGTTGTCTCGGTGGCGGGGACAGACTATTGCTAACACGTAACTCTGGTCCGCTGGGAAAAGTTAAAGGTTCTTGTATTAAGAACCTGGGTCCAGTATTTTCTTAGGACTGCCCCATTCCTTATATCCTTGCCCGATCAAGGAGGTCTTCAAAGCTGTCATTGTTACGATCCCTCATGATGTTGTGGTTCATCTCCATCAGGAGCTATGTGGCAGGCCCAATTGCGTGGAACTCCCAGTTAAGATCACATACCCTCCAACATCTCTCCAATGAAAATACAGTGGTGCCTCGCAAGACGAAATTAATCCGTTCCGTGAGGCTCTTCGTATAGCGGGTTTTTCGTCTTGCGAAGCAAGCCCATTGACAGCTTAGTGGATTAGCGCTATTAGCGGTTTAGCGGCTTTTAGCGGATCAGCTGATAAGCGGCTTAGCGGCTTAGGAAAAGGGGGGGAAATCCGCAGGAACTCGCAAGACATTTTGTCTTGCGAAGCAAGCCCATAGGGAAATTCGTTTTGCGAAGCGCCTCCAAAACGGAAAACCCTTTCGTCTAGCGGGTTTTCCGTCTTGCGAGGCGTTCGTCTTGCGGGGCACCACTGTAGGGATGTCCTTAATTCCCCGCCACTCTTGGCTGCTTCCAATATATATAAAAACACAAAACCTTTAAAAAACTTCCCTACACAGGTCTGCCTTCTAAAGGTTTTATAGTTACTTATCTCCTTGGCTCGGAGGTCGCATAACTCCATACCCTCCAACATTTCTCGGATGAAAATAGAAATTTCCTAAGGAAAAGCGGGACATTCCAGGATCAAATCAGAAACTGGGGCGGCTTCTGTAAATCTGGGACTGTCCCTGGAAAATAGCGTCTGAGATCAGGTTTGTTGACCTTCCTGTGCCCAGTGTTGACCGTAAAAAGCTGGCGTTTAAGTAAGCTGTTCAGATTTTATGGTTAGTTTTAGTTTTCTTGTATCTTCTCAACTACACTGCACACCAGTCTTAGAGACTATGATGTTAAGCGGGATGTAAGTGGCTGAAAGAAATCGACGATAAGAAGGGACCCTTTGGAATGAGCAGTAAATCTTTCATTTAAACACACTGTGGGAATAGTTCTAGCTGCCAAAAAGAGGCTCTCCTGTGTTCCTCCATAAAAGGAATGGATTTATGAGGTTTTGGATGTAATGTTAACAGGATCCGCTCATTTATGCGAAGGCAGGCAAAAGAAAGAAATCTCTGAGCAACGTGGAAAGCCATTATTGTATCATACTGCAATGTAATATGGATATCAAAGTGATCTGATTAATGAGTTACTTTGCATATATTAACTTCTATGTAAAGTAAGAACAAGATAGTATAAATGCAGATTAATTTGGTAACTCCCATTGATGAAACACATTTTATCAGTGAAGAATATTATCTGTTACGTGTATATATTGTGTATTTTGTGACATGTGTTTTGTATATTTATAATAAAACTTTCCCCCCCTTAAGTACTTGCAGTATGGAACAAAACTATGCCACCATTTCGCTCCTGTTTTCACACTGGAGAATCCATTTGCTGTAGGAATGAAGAAGTCGAGAGTATTTGCAAGAGGTTTCTCTGCCAATAGCCAGTTTTGCAAAAGTTTTATTTGGTTTTACAAATTCATTCACACAAATAAAATACTTAGAACTGGTAAAATTAAAAAAAGATTCTTCCGAATCTTAGGGCTTCCCTCCCCCGCTCCGTGGATCCTTAGAATACCTTTGTCCACCGAATATTATAAACTCGTCCAAATAACAATCTTCCATTATATCCAAAATCTTTGCAACATTGCAAGTGTTGTTTAAAGCCTGCCAAAGAGTTTGAGTGTTTACAGTGTTCTTTTAGATACAATCTAAAATTGTCCCATTCTCTCTTGAAGTTTTTATCCTGATTTCCCCAGTGAATCTTGCCATTCTCTCTGCCAATAGCCAGGTCAGGCTGACTCGCTACTCTCAGCGTACCAAGATAAACAAGAGGTTTGCTTCAAAGGGTGCATGTTTCGCACTTGGCTCCTGTCTTGGAAGAAATGCACGGGGGAAGGGGATGGATTGGGGGAATCCTGGTGCTTGGGCTTGCAAGGGTTAATATAAACCATAACTGGTTTCCAGGAGAGGAAGGGAATTTGAGATAAGGGGCTTGGGCGGGTCTTTCCAGGCTCTTATCCTGCAAGGCTTTTCTCCCTTGCAAAGAAGCTTTCGCTTGCGCAAAGCGCTGCCGCTGGAACCTCCTGCAACTTGGTGAGAAAACCCCCACTTTGCACATTGGGGGAAAGGCGCTTGGTGGTCCCGGTCCCCCCAAATCAGGTCGTCATTATGATGGGGGGCTAGGTAAAAGTAAAGGGACCCCTGACCATTAGGTCCAGTCGTGACCGACTCTGGGGTTGCGGCGCTCATTGGCCGAGGGAGCCGGAGTACAGCTTCTGGGTCATGTGGCCAGCATGACTAAGCCGCTTCTGGCGAACCGGAGCAGCGCACGGAAACAGCGTTTACCTTCCCGCCAGAGTGGTACCTATTTATCTACTTGCACTTTGACGTGCTTTCGAACTGCTAGGTTGGCAGGAGCAGGGACCGAGCAACAGGAGCTCACCCCGTCGCGGGGATTCGAATCGCCGACCTGCTGATTGGCAAGTCCTAGGCTCTGTGGTTTAACCCACAGCACCACCCGTGTCCCTACACCCCAAACTACTTACCTGTCAAACATGGCATGGGGTTCCAATTGGTCAAAAGCCAGCACTCAAACCAATCTGGGAGAGGAAGTCCTTAAATGGGGGCATCCTTGTGGCATTCAGTGGAGCCCTGGGGGTTGTAAATGACTGGCAGACTTTACAAAGCTGCTATCGCTGGATCAAGTTTGTCAATTCATTAAACTTGATAACAATTTTTTTAAAATGTCCAGTAGCACCTTAGAGACCAACTAAGTTTGCTGTGGGTATAAGCTTTTGTGTGCATGCACACTTCTTCAGATACACATGAAAGCTTATACCCAGAACAAACGTAGTCTCTAAGGTGCTACTGGACATTTAAAAAAAAAAAAAATTGACCAACATGGCTACCTACCTGAATCATTAAACTAGATATTTTTGAATAAATGTGCACACTGAATAAAAGTTATCATTTTGAATGTGTGTTGTTATCTTCCTTAGTAGGGTCCTGCAAAACCACTACAGTGGTGCCTCGCAAGACGAATGCCTCGCTAGACGAAAGAGTTTTCCGTTTTTGAGGTGCTTCGCAAGACGAATTTCCCTATGGGCTTGCTTCGCAAGACGAAAACGTCTTGCGAGTTCTTGCGAGTTTCCCCCCTTTTTTTTTTCTTTTTCTAAGCCGCTAATAGCCGCTAAGCCGCTAATAGCCGCTAATAGCGCTAATCCGCTAATAGCCGTGCTTTGCAAGACGAAAAAACCGCAAGACGAAGAGGCTCGCGGAACGAATTAATTTCGTCTTGCGAGGCACCACTGTATTCTGAATGGCGCTTTCTCAAGAGGAGGGGGCACTCAGAATGAATTTCTGAAACCAAGGTGACCTGAAAAGGTTTGGGAACCACTGGATTAGACAGGTGTGACCAACCGTGCTCCACTTATTTTTTATTTTTTTAAAAAGAGGAACCCTTTTATCCGGCCACAATGTGGATGTATATATTAAGAAGGGAGGGAAAACATTGTCGTTACAAAAGGAATTACTCCATCACTTTAGTCTCTAGAACACATTTGAAGAAGAAAAAACAGAGAGGGGGGCTCCTGAGAAAATCCAGTTGGTGTGTGGTCCACTCCCAAATGGAAACATAAATAAAGTGAATCCTGGGCCAGCCTATCCTCCTTTACAGAGCTGTAACTATGAATTGCATTGGGGAGAATGATATCCCATCTGCCCGAGCATTTTGAGGGAACAGTGAGATATGAATAAGAGAGGAAAATAAAATAGGCTGAAACCATAGACATCTTTGCTGAGCCATATTGAACAGTGGGATTTTACCTCAGAGTAAGGGTGCTGTGAAAGCAGAATTGGGGGGTCCTTAAGGATTAAAACTATCCTGCCGTTGCTTGGTGTTATTTTCAATTAGATTACATCTTTTTAAAGAAATAAATTGCTGAGGGAAATCTGGGAAAGGGCAGGCAAAGGAAAAACAGACTCCGGTTTCAATTCGTTAGCTTCAGAGACTGTGACTAGAAGCTGGTATGGGCCTTTGCAGAGCTATCACAGGCGCTCTTGGCCAATAAAAAGTTTGACTTAAAAAAACCCCAACCAGGAGAGGAACACTAGAAAAACCTAAGAGAGCAGACCTTGAGGAAATGAGGGTGATATACCCCTTTTCAGACAGTCGAGAGAAGGGGAATGCATCTCGTTCATCCAAAATTGACATCTTTGAATTCAGTGAGCTCAGCTCCCGAATCAGCGACATAAAACATTAATTTTTTTAATCTGATTTTCCCATTTCCCCTCTTTCACTACAGCACGGATGGGATCCTGGATTGTGATGGTGGGAAGTATCCCAATTTCCACACACACACACCCCACCTCCCACAGGGACAGAAAGCTGAACTCTGCTAGCATGCATTTAGGACTCTCGAAGTCCCTTCTGAAATGGGAGCAATGGTGCTCTTTTAAATGAAAAAGGCCATGCCATCAGGACAGCTGTGGATTTGCTACAGTTTAAAGAAAGGAGGTTGTGGAGCTTAGGTGTGGCCAAGCTGGATTCAGCAATCCTTAATTGTTAATTTTGATCTTGCCGGATCTTGGAATGCGACAGGTGCAGACATTTTAATACAGTTCATTTCACACTTGATCATCCCTCGTGAAGACACTGTTTTATTTTACATGCATATTTTTGCTCTTTATCGTGTAGAAGGTGCTGCCGATTTCACTTTGCAGGGCTTACAAGTTTCAGAAACTAAAAAATGCCTTCACCTCTTCCACTGATAAATTGGAAATAAATATTCACAAATGGGATCTTGACCCTCTAGCATTCTGTTTGTTCCCTACCCACTTGCTTTATTTAGGGCAAATTAAAGAATTAACGTTCACGAGAATTTGTTCCTTTCCGGAAGCACAGCTTCTCCCCTGTGTGCATTACCACTGAACCTTTTAAAAAATACACAGAGAATAAATACTGCTCCCTGCTTTATGACAACGGAAGTTTGTGTTTCTACTCAAATTCTCTCCCCCACTCCCCCTTTTTTATTTGTTGTTGTTTAGTCGTTTAGTCGTGTCCGACTCTTCGTGACCCCCTGGACCAAAGCACGCCAGGCAGTCCTGTCTTCCCCTGCCTCCCGCAGTTTGGAAGGGCTCATGCTGGTAGCTTCAAGAACACTGTCCAACCATCTCGTCCTCTGTCGTCCCCTTCTCCTTGTGCCCTCCATCTTTCCCAACATCTGGGTCTTTTCCAGGGAGTCTTCTCTTCTCATGAGGTGGCCAAAGTTTTGGAGCCTCAGCATCATGATCTGTCCTTCCAGTGAGCACTCAGGGCTGATTTCCTTCAGAATGGAGAGGTTTGATCTTGCAGTCCCTTTTGTGAGCTCTTTGATGGGAACTGAGGCTTTTCTGGCTGTAGAAGCTCTTCCCGCACTCCAAGCACGGATACGATTTATCCCCCGTGTGAATGCTCTGGTGGTACGTGAGGTAAATAGCCTGGCTGAAGCTCTTTCCACACTCCAGGCATTTATAGGGCTTATTCGCCGTGTGAATCAACGCTTGGTGGTTGGCGAGGTGCTCCTGCCGCCGGAAAGCCTTCCCGCATTCCAGACACGGGTAGGGTTTCTCCCCCGTGTGAATCCTTTTGTGGGAATACAGGTGAGACTTCGCTCTGAAGGCTTTCCCGCACTCGGGGCACTGAAATGGCTTCTCCCCTGTGTGGATCCTTTCGTGGGAACAAAGGGCGGCGTTGCATTTGAAGCTCTTTCCGCACTCCAAGCACCGATACTGCTTCTCCCCCGTGTGGGTCCTTTGGTGGCGGGTTAGCTTGAAACGGCAGCGGAAGCCCTTTCCGCACTCCACACACCTGTGCGGCTTCACCTCCGTGTGAATTCCCTGATGCTTACGGAGGTGCTTCTTCTGGTAGAAGCGCTTCCCGCATTCCAAACACGCGTACGGTTTCTCTCCCGTGTGAACTTTTTGGTGGGAATACAGGTGAGACCGATCCCTGAAGCGCTTCCCGCACTCGGGGCACGGATACGGTTTCTCCCCAGTGTGAAGTCTCTGGTGGGAAGAGAGGGTGGAGCTGTGCCGGAAGCCCCTCCCACAATCCGGGCACTGATACGGTTTCTCCCCGGTGTGGATCCTCTGGTGCCGAATCAGATTATAGCGGCAGTTGAAGCTCCGCCCGCACTCCAGGCACTGGTACGGTTTTTCCTCCGTGTGAATCGCCCGGTGGTTGGTGAGGTGTTTCTTCTGGCTGAAGGTCTTTCCGCATTCCAAGCACCGGTATGGCTTCTCTCCCGTGTGAACCCTTCGGTGAGAAATAAGGCCAGAAGTGTAAGGGAAGCTTTTCCCACACTCGGCGCAAATATAGGGTTTCTCTGTGCCGTGAATTCCTTGAAGGGAAGCGACACGAATGATGCTCGTTCCGCAATCCGAGTGTTCGTAGGAATTCTCCCTTGGGTGGGTTTTGATGCTGGGTTTACGTCCCCTTTTAGAATTGAGACTTCCCCTGTTCACACGGGGTATCCCTGCTTCCTTTCTCTCATCCGTTCCTTCTCGGGTTGCAATTTCACGGTAGCCACATCCCCGAGAAGCGGACGATTTATTTCTCCTCTTCCCTTCACGTCCCTCCCTTTCCGATGTCTCTTTCCCAAGTAGATCTCCCTTATTCTGGGTTTCCCTTTCGTCACCTTCTGCAACGAAGAGAGAGAGAAGCGAATAAGAGCCTGAGGGGAAAACATAGTCTCATATCACTGAGCAGCTTCAAGACTTGTGATCAAGGAAGAGCTGGAAGGATTTAGATGGGCCAGACCACAGATTAATTCCAGCTGCTGTGCTATATAGGCTGTTGAGTTCAGCTTCTAGCTCAGACAGGAAATTCGTCGGGTGATCTTGGGCTAATCACACTCACCTCGGCCTACTTCACAAGGTTGTTGTACAAGTAAATGGAAGAACCATGCGTCATCTACATTGGTTTCCAGTATGTTTCCGAGCACAATCAAAGTGTTGGTGCTGACCTTGAAAGCCCTAAACGGCCTCAGTCAAGTATACCTGAAGGAGCGTCTCCACCCCCATCATTCAGCCCGGACACTGAGATCCAGCTCCGAGGGCCTTCTGGCGGTTCCCTGATTGTGAGAAGTGAGGTTACAGGGAACCAGACAGAGAGCCTTCTCGGTAGTGGCACCCGCCCTGTGAAACACCGTCCCTTCAGATGTGAAGGAAAAAGACAACAATCTGACTTTTAGAAGACACCTGAAAGCAGCCTTGTTTAGGGAAGTTTTTAATGTTTGATGTTTTATTGTGTTTTTAATATTCTGTTGGGAGTAAGCCAGAGTGGCTGGGGAAAACCAGCCAGATGGGCGGGGTATAAATAAAAAAGTATTATTATTATTATTATTATTATTATTATTATTATTATTATTATTATCTCTTCCGAACTGTTAGTTGCAAAAGAAGAAGAAGAATAAGAAGAAGAAGAAGAAGAGTTTGGATTTGATATCCTGCCTTTCACTCCCTTTAAGGAGTCTCAAAGCGGCTAACGTTCTCCTTTCCCTTCCTCCCCCACAACAAACACTCTGTGAGGTGAGTGGGGCTGAGAGACTTCAGAGAAGTGTGACTGGCCCAAAGTCACCCAGCAGCTGCATGTGGAGGAGTGGAGACGTGAACCCGGTTCCCCAGATTACAAGACTACCACTCTTAACCACTACACCACTGGAAGATAGATATGGGGGGGAAATGGCAGAGCATCCCAGACTTTTTTAGGCCAAACCCTTTTTCATAAAATAGGGGTAACCACTCCCATTCCTATCAGCCCCAGCCACAATCGCAATGCTCAGGAATGATGGGACTGGAATCCAAGAACCTTAAGAGGGCACTATTTTGGCTGTCCTGGTCCTGTAAAGGTCCTCAAACCTCACCCCCCCAAAAAAAAATCGCAATAGCATCCAATAGTGAGGAAGATCCTCGTTTCATAACCTGGTCTTCCCATCTGGGAGTCTTTTTTGGTACTCTTCCTTCCACACCACCTATAGGAAAAATATAAACAAAGCCATCCCAAGGCCCAAAATAAAAAGCTGTACAGACGCCTGACCATGTATGATGGAACCAAAATGGAGGTTACATACAGCATATGAGCATGTGAGGAAAAGGTTTAGTGAGAAATCCAAACAAGGGTCTTTAAAGCCAGATGTGGGGAAATATATACATATATAACTTTTTTATTGGGGAAAGTGGGGGAAATGGATGTAGGCTCTGAAAGAGGGCATACTTGACTCCTAATCAGATGTTTCTTGAGAGGCAAAAGAATCTCTTATTTGTGGGCACTTGAAACCAGGAAATCCCAGCCTTTTTCAGCCATGGATTGCTGTTTGGCCCAATCAAGAAATAGGAAATAGCTGAGATGCTAGTTCCACTTTCGTATCAGCTCTGAAACTTCCATTCTGAAAAAGCCTGGCCAGTTTAAACCAGTCAGGCCATTGCTAAGAATGGCAAAAGTGGAGGGTGTGTATTCAGAGAGCGTCCTTTCAACATTTACCGCACAGGCAGGGATGCTGAGCTACGCCAGAATACCGAGATTCACTATATAAAGAAATTCTGAACTATGAAACAGAGATTATGATCCAAGAGAGAGACTCACCCAGAGAGGACAGAATCCAAAGGCTCTCCTCCATGACTTGGTTATGCAGAGCTCTCTGCTCAGGATCCAGCAGATCCCATTCCTCTTCTGTGAACCACACAGCCACATCCTCAAAGGATACCGGACACTGAAAGAAACAGAAAACGTTTTTTCTCCTTGCACGTTGCACAAAGATTATCGACTACCCACAACCAAAATACTAGTTGTGGTGAAGTGGCTGGTCATTATTCTCAATATTTAAATGGGGGTTTTTTGGGGGGTGGGGCAGACAGAAGCCTTCATTAGGGGCAGCTGTGACAGAACCTAAGAGAGAGATCTGTTTAGGATCGAGAGGGGAGCAGGTGGCAAAGGTACCAGCCTTTTCCCCCCAGTGATTTATCCTCCTACCTGATCTGTTTTCACAGCTGCTCCTTCTTCAACACCACAAAGAAGAGATGTCTGAGCAGGTATGTGTGGCTTCATTCTGTCACCTGTGAGAGACAAATGTGCCACGAACCCATTAAAACACGCAAGATTGAGCGACTGCATGTCTCATTTACGAAAGGTCCTATATGATGACTGCATTCCAGCAGATTATACTCTTTATATTTCGATCGTGTGGAAACCCGTCTCTGGATCCTCACCAGAAATCAGGGGTGTGAAGTGTTGCAAATAAACCAAGTTTGCCTTCCCCCAAAAGATAAAAAGGTTTCCTTCCAAATATGCAGAGAGAAAACAAACTGAAATAGAAGCCTTCAATCCGTACCTGGTGACTTCTGACCTTTGACGGACGGAGCCCTCTCTGCTTTAGGGAAATCAGTCCTCATTTCTGTCGCTGGATCCTTTACCCGAAACTGCAATAGGGATAAGAAGACATCACATGGGGAGAAGGATTAAAAAAAGGGATGACAAAGGCAGAAACCTAAAGGATATTCCTGTTCGGCTGATTTCCAGTGAAAGTAGGAAAATGAACAGAGATTTTTTCATATCAACCCTTCCATTCCGAAAACCTTGGGAGTTTCAAACTCAAGGGTTCCCTGCAGATTCCAAACACTACCAGCCCCAGCAAATACAGACAATGTTCAGGGTCCTGAAAGACCTACATTGGCTCCCAGTACGTTTCCGAGCACGATTCAAAGTGTTGGTGCTGACCTTTAAAGCCCTAAACGGCCTCGGCCCAGTATACCTGAAGGAGCATCTCCACCCCCATCATTCAGCCCGGACACTGAGGTCCAGCGCCGAGGGCCTTCTGGCAGTTCCCTCCCTGAGAGAAGTGAGGTAACAGGGAACGAGGCAGAGGGCCTTCTCGGTGGTGGCGCCCACCCTGTAGAACGTCCTCCCATCAGATGTCAAGGAGATAAACAACTATGTGTCTTTTAGAAGACATCTGAAGGCAGCCCTGTTTATGGAAGTTTTTAATGTTTGATGTTTTATCATGTTTTTAATATTCTATTGGGAGCCGCCCAGAGTGGCTGGGGAGACCCAGCCAGATGGGTGGGGTGTAAATAAAATATTATTATTGGGGATGATGGTAATTTTTAATTCAACATATTTTGCCGGACACATCCATAATCAAGATTAAACATTCTCACCTGCTGCTCTGCCTGCTTCTTCTCCTCTGCCTGGCTCAGGAGGAAACCTTCGGCCAGGGCCACCGCCTGGGAACTGGTCTCCGCTCCGCATTCCCTGACCCAGTTCTCCATCTCCGGGGGGAGGACAGCCAGGAGCTGCTCCAAGATCACCAGGTCCAGCATCTGAGCCTTGCTGTGTCTTTCTGGCTTCAGCCACTGACGGCAAAGGTGGTGGAGACGGCTGCAAACCTCTCGGGGTCCCTTGGCCTCCTGGTAGCGGAATCGCCTGAAATGCTGGTGCTGTATGTCTGAGCTGAGGGCATCCTCCTCGCTCAGGATCTCCTGCATGGCTCTTTCCCAGAATCTCCCACTGCTCCAAATCTTGATAGAATTGTGGTCTCTTCCCTCAGCCTTTTTTGGTCTATTTCTCAGGGCAAAGGCTGTTCTCATTGATCTCTTCACAACCAAATCCTGCAAAGCCAAGACATTTTTTCCGTGTTAGAATTATCATGTTGTAAGTAAAAAGATTCCCTGTACAGTGGTGCCTCGCAAGACAAAATTAATCCGTTCTGTGAGGCTCTTCCTATAGCGGTTTTTTCGTCTTGTGTAGCAAGCCCATTGACAGCTTAGTGGATTAGCGCTATTAGCGGTTTAGCGGCTTTTAGCGGATCAGCTGATAAGCGGCTTATCATCGGATCAGCTGATAAGCGGCTTAGCGGCTTAGGAAAAGGGGGGGGAGGGGGAAAAACCCGCAGGAACTCGCAAGACATTTCGTCTTGTGAAGCAAGCCCATAGGGAAGTTCGTTTTGTGAAGCGCCTCCAAAACGGAAAACCCTTTCGTCTAGCGGTTTTCCGTCTTGTGAGGCGTTCGTCTTGCGGGGCACCACTGTATTAGTTAAAGGACAGTGTTCTCGAAGCTACCAGCATGAGTTTGGCCAAACTGCGGGAGGCAGTGGAAGACAGAAGTGCCTGGCGTGCTCTGGTCCAAGGGGTCACGAAGAGGCGGACACAACTAAACGACTAAACAACAACAATTCGTTAAAGGAGCATGGCTCTCAATCAGGGCTGGGCGATATATCGATATAGCGTCCAAACCCAGTTTTCAAGTCCGTATTGTGATTCATAATTTTTGACCTGGCAATATATTGTGAATCATGATGTGTGTGTCTGTGTGCTTTGCAAAAATCACGATGCAGGAAAAACCGTGAAGCCGGCCAATGACTCTACATTCTTATTTAAGACATCCTGATTTTAGCTGGTGATATATCACGATGTTAAAAACCAGATGTCTCCCAATCCTATTCACAACCAGGTCAGCCCTTACAGCCCTTCACTTCATCAAATCTGGCCCTCTTTGAAAAAAGTTTGGACACCACTGATATAGAATAAGTAAATAACACTGGAGTTGGTTCCCAACAGGGGGGCAATTTGATTTTTAACGGGGGCAATTCAAGAATCAGTTATTAACAGCTAATGGTCTTTTAGGCTTCCTCCACATGAATAGGAATTCACTTTTTGAATAATAAGAATTATATGTCATTGGGAGGGGATAAGGATTTTAGAGATGCTTAGGTGGGGCATGGCCAAAAAAAGGTTGGCAACCACTGGTTTAAACCAGAGTTGCCACTCAACAAAAGCAATGTCAATTGAATTCACTGCATCGCTTGCACACAGTTGATTAATCCACTTATTCCACACATGCTTAAAACCTAAATTGCTGCTGAAGATATACCCCCTCCCCATTTTAGTCATGGGGGGAAGGGGCTTATGGTTTATTTTGCTATTATGTTATGCATCTGTGTGTTTTTCTATTGTAAACCACCCTGTGGTCCTCAGAATAAAGCCGGCATGGAATTGTAACAAAGAAAGATAACAGGAATATTTTTAATTATGCAATACAACACCAGCAATAACAGATAAACCCCTTAGGAACAAATGCAGAGGCCAAACAGCTCGCCCAAAGGTCTGGATCAGTATCTTGTCTACCCTTCCCTGTGAGATAGGGTACGCTGAATCCAGCCATCCATCCAGCTCCTTTCCAAATCTTAATTTACCATATTGGCCCGAATATAGAATCATAGAATCATAGAATCCTAGAGTTGGAAGAGACCACAAGGGCCATCGAGTCCAACCCCCTGCCAAGCAGGAAACACCATCAGAGCACTCCTGACATATGGTTGTCAAGCCTCTGCTTAAAGACCTCCAAAGAAGGAGACTCCACCACACTCCTGGGCAGCAAATTCCACTGTCAAACAGCTCTCACTGTCAGGAAGTTCTTCCTAATGTTTAGGTGGAATCTTCTTTCTTGTAGTTTGGATCCATTGCTCCGTGTCCGCTTCTCTGGAGCAGCAGAAAACAACCTTTCTCCCTCCTCTATGTGACATCCTTTTATATATTTGAACATGGCTATCATATCACCCCTTAACCTCCTCTTCTCCAGGCTAAACATGCCCAGCTCCCTTAGCCGCTCCTCATAAGGCAACGTTTCCAGGCCTTTGACCATTTGGGTTGCCCTCTTCTGGACACGTTCCAGTTTGTCAGTGTCCTTCTTGAACTGTGGTGCCCAGAACTGGACACAGTACTCCAGGTGAGGTCTGACCAGAGCAGAATACAGTGGCACTATTACTTCCCTTGATCTAGATGCTATACTCCTATTGATGCAGCCCAGAATTGCATTGGCTTTTTTAGCTGCCGCGTCACACTGTTGGCTCATGTCAAGTTTGGGGTCAACCAAGACTCCTAGATCCTTTTCACATGTACTGCTCTCAAGCAGTAGGCTACTTGGGGGGGGGGGGAGCCACTTAGCCAGCAGCGTAAGGTCCAGAATATAAGCCGCAATTTAACTTTTCACGATCAGAATTGGGGTGGGGGGGAGTGTGGCTTATATTTGGGCCAATATGGTACATCTCAGTAACAGCAACTCTTCCCACCTATGGTTTTGAAGCTGAAAAACTCATAGATCTCCTACAATTCAGCACCTATGGGTGGGTGGGGGGGAGGGAAAGAGGGTTTCCTGGCCTCTCCTGCAATCCTGCTCTGTCACAGGGTGCTTCTCCCAGCTGGGTTTTTCGGATCCCTATTTTCTTCCCCTCCTCCTTTAATTCATAAATAAACCGCCTTGCGATCCTGGGCTGAAGGCCGGGCGCGTTTGCGCTTCACAAAATGGAGCAAGAGCAAGTAAGTAAACACTTGCTGATTTTCAGCCGGGTTTTCCTTTGCTGGGTTTGATGGCTTGCCAGTTTTCAAGTTAAGTGCTTTCTGTTAGAAGCGTAGAATCGTGGCATTGGAAGGGACCCTGGGGGTCATCTAGTCCAACCCCAGGGATCTGTATGAAAGTCCCGCGCACGCATCTCAGGAGCTGATGTCTGAATTGCCATCATATGTGTGTTATTAAATAAAGGTAAAGGGACCCCTGACCATTAGGTCCAGTCGTGACCGACTCTGGGGTTGCGGCGCTCATCTCGCTTTATTGGCCGAGGGAGCCAGCGTGCAGCTTCCAGGTCCTGGGGCCAGCATGACTAAGCCACTTCTGGCGAACCAGAGCAGCGCACGGAAAAGCAGTTTACCTTCCCGCCGGAGCGGTACCTATTTATCTACTTGCACTTTGACGTGCTTTTGAACCACTAGGTTGGCAGGAGCAGGGACTGAGAAACGGGAGCTCACCCCGTCGCGGGGATTCAAACCGCCAACTTTCTGATCGGCAAGTCCTAGACTCTGTGGTTTAACCCACAGCGCCACCCGCACCCCGATTTACGTATAAGCTAAACAAGCGATAGCCAGTGTGGTGTAGTGGTTCAGAGCCGGAGCGTTTCCTATTTATCTACTTGCACTTTGACGTGCTTTCGAACTGCTAGGTTGGCAGGAGCAGGGACCGAGCAACGGGAGCTCACCCCGTCACGGGGATTTGAACCGCCGACCTTCTGATCGGCAAGTCCAAGGCTCTGTGGTTTAACCCACAGCACCACCCGCGTCCCAGTTAAATGTGTACTTCCATCTATATCCACTCAGTTTTGCCTTTATCCTAAGTATGGAAGTCGTTAAGCTAGATAAGGGTCTGCTTCTTCCTTAGGCTCTTATGAGTTTCCCAATTCATTGCAGAACGTGATGAATCGGAAATGAAGAACAAGGAAGAACCACAACGGAAAAGAGACCCAGGGCCGAGACAGCTGTAGGAAGCGAGAAGAGCAAAGGGGGGAAATCGAAGCAGAAAAGAAAAGGAAGACGCTTCTAAAGGACAGTGGCTTTTATGCAACCTCAGTCCAGGAGAAAACAGATGATGGAAAGCAATGTGCCAGTTACAGATAGGTAGCCGTGTTGGTCTGCCATAGTCAAAACAAAAAATTCCTTCCAGTAGCACCTTAAAGACCAACTAAGTCAGTTCTAGGTATGAGCTTTCGTGTGCATGCACACTTCTTCAGATACACTCAAATACAGTGTGCATGCACACTTCAAGCTCATACCTAGAACTAACTTAGTTGGTCTTTAAGGTGCTACTGGAAGAAAGCAATGAGATAACCCCTGACCTTCTGATCGGCATGCCGGTTGAACCCATAGCGCCACCCTTGTCCTGTGTGTGTTATTGGAGGGGCATTAATTCTGATCGCAGCGCAGTGCACAATTCATAGAACCAAAGAGCAGGAAAGGGGCCCCTTGGTGTCATCTAGACCAGTGTTCCCCAACCTTGGGCCTCCAGCTGTTTTTGGACTACAACTCCCATCATCCCTTGCTAGCAAGACCAGTGGTCAAGGATGATGGGAATTGTAGTCCAAAAACAGCTGGAGGCCCAAGGTTGGGGAACACTGGTCTAGACCAACCCCCGGAAATGCACTGGCCGTCTGAAGAGATGCAGACCCAGCGCACCCCCAGCGGCTTCCTGGCCTTGCTGGAGGGAGCTCCACTCCCTGCTTTGGGGGGGCATGGGATAACCCCCCCCTCCCTGGGGCACCCTGTGCAATGGGTAGGGGGGGGGCTCACCAGATTTCAGATGCAGCATTTGGAAATGACCTTCCCAAATGGAAAATCCAGGCAGGAAAAGGGGCTTCAGAGAGGAGGTGCTTTGGCTGCAGAGGACGCCTCCTCCCCCCCCCCCACTCCCAATTCACTTCTTCTCTAGCAATCGAGCTCGCTTCGTTTTAACCCTTTGAAGACCCGCCTCTCAAAGCAGCCGCCAAGGAGGAAAGGCAGATGGGTGTTTTGCAGGCGCACTTCAGGTTCCCAAACGAACATAGCCCATGGAAACAGCCCCGCCACAAGGCTGTCGGTTTGTTACGCGGTCACAAAGCATGGATCCTCAGGATTTTCGCATTGGGTCACCCCAAATTCACCATCAGGTCACATAGCATATATCAGGTCACATAGCATGGCTACAGCCCGCACCAAAAACAAAACAAAAAACCCCCACACACATCCACTGGTTCGTGGGGGCGCAATGGCACAAAAACGTGGCTGCAAAGCACGGATCCACATGGATCCTCAGGATTTTCGCATTGGGTCACCCCAAATTCACCATCAGGTCACATAGCATATCCATGGCTACAGCCCGCACCAAAAAACCCCAACCACACACAGCCACTGTTTCGTGGGGGCGCAATGGCACAAAAAACGTGGCTACAAAGCATGGATCCACATGGATCCTCAGGATTTTCGCATTGGGTCACCCCAAATTCACCATCAGGTCACATAGCATATCCATGGCTACAGCCCGCACCAAAAACAAAAAAAAACCCACACACATCCACTGTTTCGTGGGGCGCAATGGCACAAAAACGTGGCTGCAAAGCACGGATCCACATGGATCCTCAGGATTTTCGCATTGGGTCACCCCAAATTCACCATCAGGTCACATAGCATATCCATGGCTACAGCCCGCACCAAAAAACCCCAACCACACACATCCACTGTTTCGTGGGGGCGCAATGGCACAAAAAACGTGGCTACAAAGCACGGATCCACATGGATCCTCAGGATTTTTGCATTGGGCTACCACAAACTCACCGTCAAATCACATGTCTGTGGCCACAGTATGAACCACAAAAATCATACACCCACTGTTTCGTTCAGAATATTTTTTTTCTTAAATGTGGTATATATTGAAACCAGATTTCTGTCTCCCAACCCTGAACATCAGCAGGGACTGGCCCAAGGTCACCCAGGGAGCTTCATTCATGGCTGAGTTAGGGGGCATCTGAACCCAGCTCTCCCAGGTCCTAGTCCAGCACTTGATAACCACCACCTAGAATTGTAGTGTCGTGGAATTGTGGCCTCGGAAGGGACCCCGAGGATCATCCAGCCCAACCCCCTTGCAATGCAGGAATAGGCAGCTGCCCCAGACGGGGATCAAACCTGCAACCTTGCCATTATCGGCACCACGCTCTAAGCAACTGAACTATCCAGGGAGCAAGGACTGGGGTCTGTGCCCAAAGCATAAAGAGGTTTTTAAAAACGCCACCAACTGGGTCAAGTCAGGGAGGCGTGGAAAAGGCTGGCGGTGAGCCACATTTTATGTCATAGAGCAACTCCCATCATCAGCTAACAGGACCAGTGGTCAGGGATGATGGGAATTGTAGTCCCCAAACAGCTGGAGGGCTGAGTTTGGGGGTGCCTGTCATGGAGCCATAGAACTGTCAAATTGGAAGGGACCCAGGGGTCATCTAGTCCAACCCCATTGCGATGCAGGGATTTCTTTTGCCCGATGTGGAGCTTGAACCCACGGCCTTGAGATTAAAGAGTCTTGTTCTCTCCCAACGCAAAGAAGCTGTTGGGAGCCAGGGCGGCTGTCTACCTGGCTTCACAGAACCCGTGTGGTGCAGTGCAGTGGTTAGAGCGTCGGACTCCAACCCTCCTGGGGTTCCCAGCATCACTAGTAGCAGCCACAGATGGCCTGGTCGTCCATGAGTTCCTCCAGTCCTCTTTTAAAGCCAGCAGTGGTGTGCAGTGGTTAGTGTGTCAGGTTGGAGGATGGATGGCAGCTAACGGATTGAGGTTGAATCCTGACAAGACAGAAGTACTGTTTTTGGGGGACAGGAGGCGGGCTGGTGTGGAGGACTCCCTGGTCCTGACTGAAGGGTAACTTTGCCTCTGAAGGACTAGGTGCGCAGCCTGGGGGTCATTTTGGACTCACAGCTGTCCACAGAAGCGCAGGTCAGTTCTGTGTCCAGGGCGGCTGTTTACCAGCTCCCAGTGGCATAGTGTGGGTTGTCAGCACCCGGGGCAAGGCAAGTAATTTGCGCCCCCTAACCCGCGGATTTTAGCACTCGAGTGCGAGCGCGCCCCCCCCCCAGATGTTGCGCCCGGTGCGGCCGGCCCCCCCTGCACCCCCCACACTACGCCACTGCCAGCTCCATCTGGTACGCAGGCTGAGACCCTACCTGCCCGCGGACTGTCTCGCCAGAGTGGTGCATGCTCTAGTTATCTCTCGCTTGGACTACTGCAATGCGCTCTATGTGGGGCTACCTTTGAAGGTGACCCAGAAACTGCAATCAATCCAGAATGCGGCAGCTAGACTAGTGACTGGGGGTGGCCGCCAAGACTGGTCCTGAAAGATCTTCATTGGCTCCAGTATGTTTCCAGTAAGTGTTGGTGCTGACCTTTAAAGCGCTAAACGGCCTCGGTCCTGTATACCTGAAGGAGCATCTCCACCCCCATCATTCAGCTCTGACATTGAGAACTATTTTGAACGGGAAGAACTTAGGGGAGGTGTTAAAACAAGTAAAGTAGGGATTGCTGCACCTCCAGATTGGCTGTTTCCTTCCGTCGCCCCCCCCTTTTTTGCACCACACACACACACAACCAGCCATAAAAGTCCTGAATGAGTCCTTGAAATTGTAGCTGGTCATGGGGGGAGAACCTCAGTCCTGGGGAGGCCAAACGCCTTCACCAGTTGTGCTCCATGCCTCTTTTGTGGTGTTCTTCGACTGCATACACACCATGCATTTAAAATGCACAACTCTCCCCCCCCTCAAAGAATCCTGGGAACTGTAGTTTGTTCAGGGTGCTGGGAATGCTAGCTCCATGATAGGTAAACTGCAGTTCCCAGAATTCCTTAGGGGAGGCAATGTGCTTCAGACGTAAGGCGTGTATCGCTCTGGAAGTGGGATTAATCCTGTCTGTGTGTGTCTGACTGAAATTCAGCCTATTATACAAATGTCACCTCCATCAATCGGCCACTTTTGCCTTTGGCCCCCTCCCACCATCGGCATGCGGCCCCCAGAAAGTTTCTCACAAAAGGCTGTGTTGTTGGCCAAGGCACAGTCTGCCCCGCTCCTTTGGTAATCCTCACAGAACTCTAGCCCAATGGCTGCCATTAATTTGATTTTGAATCAATTTTAAAATGAATTGATTTTAGAATGCTGTGTTACTTTTATTGTTGTTAGCAGCCCTGAGCCCGGCTTCAGCTGGGGAGGGCGGGATATAAATAAAATTTTATTATTATTATTACTGTGAGGAGATATGACCATATGTGGCCTCGTATCTCCATAGGGTGGTGGAGAAACTAAAGGGAGCAAGCAGATGGAATAATTACATTTCACTCCCTCTTCGTAGTGAACAAAAATAACTACTAGCCAGCAACAGGTCTACCGTTTGGGGCAGACCTGGCAAAATGAGCTGGGAGACCCCTCAACATACCTGACTTCTGAGAAACTTACATTCTGGGACCTGACACCCAGACGTCTTTAAACTCAGTGCTGGATCCTTAAAGTCATTTCCTTTTCTCCTCACATCCTGCCCTTAACTTTTTAACATTTGGCGTTTTATTATGTTTTTATATGTGATAATGATTTTATTAGTTTTCCAATTACAATAATCCAATAATAGCCTCATAATAACAATGTCAAATTATAATACACTCTCTCCCACTTTATGAATTCTTTGATGGCGACTGGAGTTTGTGCCTTCTTCTGTAGCATTTCCTGCGCACGTCATTGAGCAAACACCGGCCAGGAAATCACAGAGTTCAAAGCTAGAGTTATCTCTTTATTAGCAAAACATGACCTTCACAGACTGGGCTGAGTGTCAGCCTTAATGAGCACAGCAGTTCATTCCCTGTAAGTGTTACCCCATGACGCGGGTGGCGCTGTGGTCTAAACCACTGAGCCTCTTGAGCTTGCCAATCAGAAGGTCGGCAGTTCGAACCCCCGCGGCGGGGTGAGCTCCTGTTGTTCTTTCCCAGCTCCTACCAACCTAGCAGTTCTAAAGCACGCCAGTACAAGTAGATAAATAGGTACTACTGTGGTGGGAAGGCAAACGGCGTTTCCATGCCCTCTGGTTTCCATCATGGTGTCCCATTGTGCCAGAAGTGGTTTAGTCATGCTGGCCACATGACCCAGAAAGCTGTCTGCGGACAAACGCCGGCTCCCTCGGCCTGAAAGTGAGATGAGCGCTGCAACCCCATAGACTTAATCGTCCAGGAGTGTTTTACCTTTTTTAACCCATGAAACCAGTTGCCGAGACTAAAGGTCCCTGCCTTCTCACAGCTATCTACGTGGGCAGCCATCTCCAGATCTTTCCCCAAGCAATCAGAGACTGTGCCTGTATGTCCTACTTTCCTCCTCCCTTTTCATGCCTCTTTTGGTTCTGGGAGAGGAGCTTGTCGCAGCAGGAGGGGAAGACAGCTGTGAGTCTTCACATTTCTATCTCTTTACCTCCCTCCTCCTATTCACCTGCTTTGGCTTTCCCCCCTGATTCTGGTCTTCTTTCTGCCACAGACTCTCCCAGCTCACTAAGCCTGTTACCTCTTCAGCTTCCGACTTCTCCTTCTCCCAGACTTCTCCCTCTGACCACTCATTGTTGTCCCACCACCAATCCCTGGGCTCTGAGCCAGCTTCCCTTGATGGTTCCCCAGCCAGTTCCTCCACCGTTCCTCTGCTTCCAACCAGTCCCTGACAGCGCACACAGCAAACCTCTCTATACTTTTCCCCTTTTATGAATTCTCTGATGGGAAATGAAAATTTTGCAGATGAAGTCCTTTCCATAATCCAAGCATTTATGTATACGGTCTCTCTCCATTGTGAATTCTTTGATGATCAGTGAGACGTCTCTTCTGTGGCAATGTAAAGGCCACACCTTCTTAAGTATTTACATAAATCATCCTTTGTGTGAATCCTTTTGAGAAGTGAGTTGTATCTTCTTCCTGAACCCCATTCTATATTCAAACATTTATGTTTGTGAATCCATTACGTACTTCTCCTGAAGCTCTTTCCAAACATTTTTTTAATAGTTTCTTACCTATGTGAATTCTTTGGTGATTAAGGATACTTTTCTTGCAGCTGAAGTTCCTTCCACATTCTAAGCATTTATATGGCTTCTCCCCTGTGTGAATTCTTTTATGTTTCGTAAGGTGAGATTTGTCTCTGAACCCCTTTCCACACACCAAGCATTCGTACGGTTTCTCCCCGGTGTGAATTGTTTGATGGAAGAGAAGGCTAGAACCGTCTTTGAAGCCCTTTCCACACTCAGAACATTTATATGGTTTCTCCCCTGTGTGAATTCTTTCATGAGAACTAAGGTGGGCCTTCCCACCAAAGCTCTTTCCGCATTGGAAGCATTTGTACGGCTTCTCCCCAGTGTGAATTCGTAGATGGGAGGTGAGACTTTGCTTCAAGATGAAGCTCTTCCCACATTCCATGCACTTATAGGGTAAGTCCTGTGTGTGAATTCTTCCATGGGAAGTGAGTCTGTGTTTGGAAATAAAGCTGCTTCCACATTCCAAGCATTTATATGGTTTCTCCCCAGTGTGGATTCTCTGATGATTAGTAAGATATATCTTCCGAGTGAAGCTCTTTCCACACTCCGAACATTTATGTGGCTTTTCCCCTGTGTGAATTCTCTGATGGGAAGAAAGGCTAGAACTGTGACGGAAGCTCTTTCCACATTCCAAGCACGTATACGGTTTCTCCCCTGTGTGAATTCTCTGATGAAAAGTCAGACTTGTCTTATGGGTGAAGCTTTTCCCACAATTCAAGCATTTATATGGTTTCTCCCCTGTGTGAGTTCTCTGATGAAAAACGAGGCTTGCCTTATGCATGAAGCTCTTTTCACATTCTAAGCATTTATATGGTTTCTCTCCTGTGTGAATTCTTTGATGATAAGTGACGCTCTTTTTGCAGCTGAAGCCCTTTCCACACTCCAGGCATTTATATGGTTTCTCCCCAATGTGAATTCTCTGATGGGAAGTGAGCTTGGAGCTCTGAGCGAAGCCTTTTCCACATTCCAGGCACTTATAAGACTTCTCCCCTGTGTGAACCATTTGGTGTTTAGTAAGATATATCTTCCGAGTGAAGCTTTTCCCACATTCCATACAGTGATACAGTTTCTCCCCTGTGTGAATTCTTTGATGATAACTGAGTCCATGTTTGCAACTAATGCTCTTTCCACATTCCAAGCATTTATACGGTTTCGCTCCACTATGAATTCCACGATGAAAAATGAGTGTGGAGTTTCTCGTGAAGCTCTTTCCACACTCAAAGCATTTATATGCTTTCTCCCCTTTGCAGTTTTCGCAATGTGCTTTACATTTTCCTTTAGAACCAAAACTTTTCCAATAATCCCGACACTTATTTTTGTTTCTTATATCTGTTTTTCCTTTGACTGCAATTTCATTGTAGTTACTACCCTGAGAGGCTGGGGGCGTATTCCTTCCCATCTTCTCTGCTTCACTTTGCCTTCTCTGCTTTTCCTTCTTTGTGCATTTTTCCAGTGACTCTTTTCCAACACGTTTTCCTTTATTATTGGTTTTCGATTTGTCACCTGCAATGAAGAGAGAAATAGCTAAAAGCCTGTGGAGAGAAGCCTCAAATCACTGAATACAATCACTGAACACTGAACAAATCCATCTGGTACGCAGGCTGAGACCCTACCTGCCCGCGGACTGTCTCGCCAGAGTGGTGCATGCTCTAGTTATCTCCCGCTTGGACTACTGCAATGCGCTCTATGTGGGGCTACCTTTGAAGGTGACACGGAAACTGCAACTAATCCAGAATGCGGCAGCTAGACTAGTGACTGGGTGTGGCCGCCAAGACTTCTGAAAGATCTTCATTGGCCGCCAAGGTCCTGAAAGATCTTCATTGACTCCAGTATGTTTCCAGTAAGTGTTGGTACTGACCTTTAAAGCGATAAACGGCCTCGGCCCAGTATACCTGAAGGGGTGTCTCCACCCCCATCGTTCTGCACGGACACTGAGGTCCAGCGCCGAGGGCTTTCTGGCGGTTCCCTCACTGCAAGAAGCCAAATTACAGGGAACCAGGCAGAGGGCCTTCTCAGTAGTGGCTCCCGACCTGTGGAACGCCCTCCCACCAGATGTCAAAGAGAACAACAATTACCAAACTTTTAGAAGACATCTGAAAGCAGCCCTCTTTAGGGAAGCTTTTAATGTTTAACAGACTACTGTATTTTAATATTGTATTGGAAGCTGCCCAGAATGGCTGGGAAAACCTAGCCAGATGGGCGGGGTATAAATAATAAATTATTATTTTTATTATTATTATAACAACTTCAATGCTTGTGATAATGGGAAAGCTGGAAGGACTTGGGTGGGAGGCAGATTTTAACTGCTTCTGTTGACTGGTGTTAACTGACAACTGGAGTGCTATGGATTTGGGCCATAGAGATGTATGTTCAGCAACTAGTGAGAGGGTGAATCTCATTGGATGGTCTTCAGCCAATCACACTCTCTTGGTCTAATCAACTTCCCCTATCTTATAGGTTTGCAAGGCCTATACAAGCAATAATTCCCCCTTTAGATTTTTGTTAAATGCAGTGTTAGGATATAAAAGTTTTTAATCAAGAAAAACAAATAAATACTCCTAGATTGGAAGATGGAGACTTCAAGTGCTGGAATAGAGGAAATGTGCAGAAAAGATTAGATTTATTGAGAAAGATCAGGAGTGGGGGGCCCCTTTTTAGTTACTGGCCAAATTTTTTTCTCCATAAGAGGGACATTATTATTATTTCAGTCAAACCAAATCTGCTCCATCTCTTATGCCAGTCAGCTCTCTGCCCCAACAGAAAATGGCTGGGATGCTAGTTCTGCTTCCCTAAAAACTGTGAAACTTACATTTCGAAAGGTCTGCTCAGTTCAAAGCAGTCAGGTCATTGTTCAGAAGGGCACAACGAAAGGATGCAAATTCAGAGAGAATGCATTAGATAACTGTCAGTTCAAAGTAAACTGCAGAGGGCTTCAAGGCCTGGAGAAGGAGGAGAGCATCTCTGCCACCAGAACGAACCAGAGATCAATCTGGGAAAGGAAGTGTTCGTGGGGACGATCACATCAGTGATCATTCCAGGCTGCAACCTTTTGTCAGGGACCATGCTGAGGAGGGCTGCACAGAGGAGGAATGGTGGGAGCCTCTCCCTCCCCTGACCCTGAATCTTCCCAAGAACAGGAGGACAGTGTAGATTTGGAACAGCGGTTTGCAGAGGGGCATAGTTCAGAAGGCCGAAGCTGGGAAATACTGGATGGGGAACAGCTAGGAGAAGAAACACTGGGGGAGAGAGAGGGTTAGCAGATTCACAGTCGTCGGACAGCATTCCTCCACCCCCCTCCCCAAGGTTGAGAAGAGCTCAGAAAGTCTCAGAACAGAAAGGGCAGAGAGAACAAGCTCAGATTACAAGAAGTAGGAGCAACATAGATTAATAGGGACGGAGGGGGTGTAAGCCTTAATTGGGAGCACCACCATTTCTAGGAGATGTGTTCTTTGTTCTCTCGCTGGGATTATGAAAGAATCTAACTGGTAAGACGTTCCTTTCATTTGATCTTCTTATTTACTGCCATGGAGGAGAAAGCCGATTCCCCAAAGCCTGACTCCTTTGCTTCTTCAAAAACCCGGTGAATCTGTACAAAAGGAAGTGGATGAGCCCGTGCCCCGTGTGTGGGAAGGTCTTCACCACCCAGTCAACCGACGCTCCAACACTATTGAGATACATCAGAATATTGGGGTTCGCCGCGCACAAAAAAGTACTGAATTTCAAAATGGGAATTATGATCCAACAGGGAGCCTTACCCAGAAAGGCCACGATGCCTCTATTTTCCTCCATGACTTCCTTGTGCAGAGCTCTCTGGTCAGGATCCAACACAGCCCACTCTTCTTCTGTGAAATGTACAGCCACATCCTCAAAGGACACTGGACCCTAAAAGAAAAAAGGAAACACCTCCTTGCATATAATATACAGATGAGCGAGGTATAAGTAATAAATTATTATTATTATTATTGTTATTATTATTATTATTATTATTATTTGTGATTACTGACCGGCACATTCCTGTGACACTGCCCCTCCCCAGCAACACCTCTCCCCTGTTAGAATTCCTGCTCCATGATTGCAGTCATGGGATTGTTGTCTATCACATGACGGTGTATGTTTTGACTCCACAGAGTGGGAAGTGACAGAGACAGGATGTTTGTGTTACTGTGTTCCGTGAAGTGGGACTATTCTCCTTTGTTCTTTTTCTCGTTGCCGTCTGATGCTAGAGAGAGAGGGAGCCATGTTGCAGGGCTCCATGTGTGTTTATATGTAAATAAAGTAGATTAGCCAAAATGCTGAGTTGTTGAGGTCTGTCACACGCATGATGCGCAAACTCTGCGGATCCCTAAGTGTGCCGATGTCTGTTGGCATCGGTCGCTATGATGTTCGGGCTGAAGAAAGCTTTTGAAGCTCCCAAACGAACAACCAGCAGGGAGAGAACATGCCAGTCGGGCATGTGTCTCTACCAGGGTCCTACTCGAGTGTAGGACGAGCTCCTGACATCCCCAACCTAATTCATACCGGCCTTGAGTGTTTTTGCCCTGCTGGAATATGACCTTGAACTTGGAGGGGTGTGTAGAAGCTACACACCCCTCTGCTCTCACCGACCCCTGGAAGGTTGCTCAGGTAAGAATGTGGCCCTCGGCCTGAACCAGTTTCCCCACCCATGTCCCACCTGATCCGATTCCACAGCGGCTCCTTCTCCTCCGCCACAAAGAGGAAATGAATGAGGATGTCTTGGCCGCTTCATTCCCTCACCTGAAGGAGACAAACAAACGTGCCTTAGAGCCTTTAGGACATCCTCACCTCTGAAATGCATGCCTAACTTAGAAAAAATCCTAGAATGTATAACTTGCTGTTGAAATGGAATACTCAGGATGAAACTGTGAAATCTGCTATGATTAAATGGGCTCAAGATGTTGGACACAACATTATGTTTGCTGACTGGGAACAGTTATGGACCACAGGTAGGAAGTTCACGGCATGTAATGCCTTAAGAGAAAATATTATGAAAATGATATACAGGTGGTACATGACACCAGTCAAGCTTGCAAAAATATACCGTTTGCCTGATAATAAATGTTGGAAATGTAAAGAGACTGAAGGTACATTCTTTCACCTTTGGTGGACGTGCCCAAAGATTAAGGCTTTCTGGGAGATGATCTATAATGAAATAAAAAAGGTATTTAAATATACCTTCCTGAAGAAACCAGAGGCTTTTCTCCTGGGCATGGTCGGCCAATTGGTGTCAAAGAAGGATAGAACTTTTTTTATGTATGCAACAACAGCAGCAAGAATACTTATAGCGAAGTATTGGAAGACACAATATCTACCCACCCGGGAAGAATGGCAGATGAAGGTGATGGATTATATGGAACTGGTGGAAATGACTGGCAGAATCTGAGACCAGGGAGAAGAGTCGGTAGAAGAAGATTAAAAGAAATTTAAAGACTATCTACAGAAACACTGTAAAATTAAGGAATGTTAAAAGGATGTTGGAATGAAGTAATGTGGTTTTTGCAGTAATGCTATATAGGGTTAAGGAATAATGGATTGTCAATAGGTCAGAATGTAAAGTTATAATATATTAAGATAAATTAGTAAGATAAAAACAAGAATGGAAAGGATTTGCTGAAATAACCAATTGAACTAGAATACAAAAAAGGGAGGCGTGAGGAGGTCAAGGAAACAAGTAAATGAAAGACAAGACATGGAAAGATGGATTTCTTTTTAATTGTTTTTACTTTTTCTGTATTTTGTATTTTCTGTTTTTCTTTTTCTTTCTTTTTGTAATTTTTTGAAACTTTAATAAATATTATTTAAAAAAAAAACTTAGAAAAAATCCTAGCTTCATATGTGGTGGTCTTGTAGTAAGGTTAAAGCTTACTGGGAAATGATATATAATGAATTGAAGAGGTTGTTTAGAATAACCTTTGTAAAAAAAACCGAAAAGCTTTTATTTTGGGAGTTATAGGGACAGAACTACAGTGGTGCCTCACAAGACGCAATTAATCCGTTCCGTGAGTCTCTACGTATAGCGGTTTTTTCGTCTTGCAAAGCAAGCCCATTGACAGCTTAGCGGATTAGCGCTATTAGCGGCTATTAGCGGCTTTTAGCGGCTTATCACCTTAGCGGATCAGCTGATAAGCGGCTTAGCTGCTTAGAAAAAGGGCGGGGGGAGGGTAAAAAACCCGCAGGAACTCGCAAGACATTTTCGTCTTGCGAAGCAAGCCCATAGGGAAATTCGTTTTCCGAAGCGCCTCCAAAACGGAAAACCCTTTCGTCTAGCGGGTTTTCCGTCTTGCGAGGCGTTTGTCTTGCGGGGCACCACTGTACCTAAACTGTACAGAAATTTATTCATGTATGCGACTAGAGCAGCAAGAATGTTGCTTGCCCAAAATTAGAAATAACTTCTAAAATACAGCAAAACAAAACACGCCCCATCCCCACCTCTCCTAGGTTTTTGGAGACCTGGCTGGTATTTTCTTAACTGCTGGAGGAAATGTTGGTACTTGGATGGTAATGAATGGTAATGAATGCTGGTGAACAAGGTACAGATCAGGTCCGAGAGGAAAACAAGAAAGGAATTTTTGCCTAGAAAGTTCATAGAAGAGGCAACTTTAAAGGCCTCCAGCCAGAACTTTAAACTCCACCAGATTCGCAATTTGGGCAGGTTGAAATGTTATTAATCCTGCTATCCAAAAAAGTGTGTCCCCTGGAAAGCTAAGATCTGCAAATGGTTTTTCTTAGAGCAGCAGTAAGGGTGATAAAATACCTCCAGGAAGAATGTGCTTTTTTTTTAATAACTGGCACCAATATGAATAAGACATTTGTGTGATTGAATGAAAGCCCCATCACTTAAAGTAGAAAGGAATCCCCTCTTGAAACATCGGATTCACTCTAGTGGGACAGAAATTAGGCCAAGCCTCAGTATTAAGACCAGGGCTTTTTTCCAGGTGGAACTCAACAGAACTCAGTTCCGGCACCTCTCAGTGAGGCTACAGGGAACCAGGCAGAGGGCCTTCTTGGTAGTGGCACCCTCCCATCAGATGTCAAGGAAATAAACAACTATCTGACTTTTAGAAGACATCTGAAGGCAGATCTGTTTAGGGAAGTTTTTAATGTTTGATCTTTTATTGTGTTTAATATTCTGTTGGGAGCTGCCCAGAATAGCTAGTGAATAAATTATTATTATTATTATTATTATTATTATTATTATTATTATAGGTGTTCACGGTGAGTTCTGATGCCTATTCTTCTAGAAAAGTTAAGACCATCAGAATGTCAGTGGAATTTCCTCAGTACATTTGAGAAGAAGTTGGTTCCAGTTCATTACCTCCAAATAGCAACTACTTCCATGGAGGTTCAATTCACAACATGGAGAGAGACCAAACTGAGATACATCGCACTGATCCTTACCCAATGGCTTCCGTCTGGGGTCTGATGGAGTCATCTCTGCCGCAGGGGAATCACCTCCCATTTCAACAAACAGACCCTTTACCTGGAACAACAGCAATAAGGATGGAAGACATTAAATGGGGAGAAATGACACAGCTGAAAACCTTGATGATTTCTAAATAAATTTGGACAGGGAGTACAGAATTTTGCACCCACAGTCTGACCTGCTTGGGACCATGTAACAACGCTTGGCCTTTTTAAAAAGTTAATAATGTTTTATTTCTGCTTTACATTTTAAAATATTCATTTAAACAACCTTAAAATATCAATGACTTCCCTTCTTCTTTCCATGGTTCATTTTGCATAACATAAATCCCTGCATATTTTACATAAACTAAACCATTCAGTATTCCATTATTACTTCCATCAAAGCTTATTTACACTGTTGAATTTATCTTAATGCTGCCAGCGTTTTCAAGTGTCCACTATTTCCCCCCATATATTCAATAAACATTTCCCAATCTTCACTAAACGTATGTTCTTCTCGTTCTCTTATTCTGTATGTTAAGTCTGCAAGCTGCGCATATTCCATCAGCTTAAGTTGCCATTCTTCTTTGGTTGGGACCTCGCTCGTTTTCCTTTTTTTTTTATTGATTCTAAATGCCGTATTAACCTGTCAATCATATAGTATGACATTTGCTAAAATTGTGATGTTCAGCTATCAGCTTACTTTTTTCATGGCTGTAGTGTTATGCAAGTGTTCTACTGATGATCTGCTAATTATTTTACACAATGTTGTTTCATTATGTTTTGCTATGTTACTGTTATTTAGTGTTTGCAAGCCACTTTGAGACGCATTTGAATGTAAAGTGACATGGAAATATAATAAATCAAATCAAATTCTTTGAGAATTCCTGGAGAACAGGCGAAGTCCCGGCAGACTGGAGGAGGGCAAATGTTGTCCCTATTTTCAAAAAGGGGAAAAGAGAGGACCCAAATAATTACTGCCCAGTCAGTCTGACATCAATACCAGGGAAGATTCTGAAGCAGATCATTAAGCAAACAGTCTGTGAGCACCTAGAAAGGAATACTGTGATCACCAATAGTCAGCATGGATTTCTGAAAAATAAGTCATGTCAGACTAACCTGATCTCATTTTTTTGACAGAATTACAAGCCTGGTAGATGAAGGGAACACAGTGGATGTAGCCTACCTTGATTTCAGCAAGGCATTTGACAAGGTGCCCCATGATATTCTTGTAAAGAAGCTGGTAAAATGCGGACTTGACTCAGTGGATTTGTAACTGGCTGACTGACCAAACCCAAAGGGTGCTCATCAATGGTTCCTCTTCATCCTGGAGAAGAGTGACTAGTGGGGTGCCACAGGGTTCTGTCTTGGGCCCGGTCTTATTCAACATCTTTATCAACATCTTTATCAATGACTTGGATGATGGACTCAAGGGCATCGTGATCAAATTTGCAGATGACACCAAACTGGGAGGGGTGGCTAACACCCCAGAGGACAGGATCACACTTCAAAATGACCTTGACAGATTAGAGAACTGGGCCCAAACAAACAAGATGAATTTTAACAGGGAGAAATGTAAAGTATTGCACTTGGGCAAAAAAAATGAGAGGCACAAATACAAGATGGGTGACACCTGGCATGAGAGCAGTACATGTGAAAAGGATCTAGGACAAGAATTTGTTTGTATTGTTTATTTGTGTTATTTGTGTTTGGGGGGGGAATCAAAAAACCAAAAAACCAGGGCCAGTCAAAGCAGAGCTTCCAGATGTTGTTGAACGCCAGCTGCCATCAGCCAATGCTCAGAGATAATGGATTTAGTCGAACAACATCTGGGGGCTCATGTTTGTAGGTTTAATGTAGATTAAACATTCTCACCTGCTGCTCTGTCTGCTTCTTCTCCTCTGCCCGGCTCAGGAGGAAACCTTCGGCCAGGGCCACTGCCTGGGAACTGGTCTCTGCTCCACATTCCCTGACCCAGTTCTCCATCTCCGGAGGGAGGACAGCCAGGAGCTGCTCCAGGATCACTAAATCCAGGATCTGAGTCTTGGTGTGTCTCCCCGGCTTCAGCCACTGACAGCAGAGGTGGTGGAGTCGGCTGCAAACCTCTCGGGGTCCCTTAGCCTCCTGGTACTGGAAGTGCCTAAACTGTTGGCAGTGCACATCTGAGCCATGGATGTTCTTCCTCAACGTCTTGTGTCTGCTTCCATCCCAAATTTCCCCAGTGCTCCCAGTCATGATGCTATCAGGCTGGCTTCCTGCTTCGAGAATCTTGTTCTTCCATCTCTTATCTGCAGAAAAACATTCTCCGATGAAAACATATTTTTCATTTTGATTGCTCATACAGTGGACGCTCGGTTTGCGAACATGATCTGTACGGGATGCACATTCACAACCTGCAGCGTTCGCAACCACGGAAACGCCGTTTACCTTCCCGCCGGATTGGTACCTATTTATTTACTTGCACCTGACGTGCTTTCGAACTGCTAGGTTGGCAGGAGCAGGGACCGAGCAACGGGAGCTCACCCCGTTGTGGGGATTCGAACTGCCGACCTTCTGATCAGCAAGTCCTAGGCTCTGTGGTTTAACCCACAGCGCCACCCGCGTCCCTAGCATGAGGAACAAGGCTGCAAATGTGGTAGTGGCAACCCCACTTCTCCTTTCTAACTCAGCCAGGTCCAATTGCCTCACTCTTGTTCATTATTCACTTTCATTTTATTTATTTTTAAAAAATTATTTGGTTTTTCAGATTAAAATTTTACAGTCACATATCCAACATACGGGACGCCACTTTTACTTTTACTGTGGGTAAAAGCCTCAGTGCCTAGGGCTTGCCGATCGAAAGGTCGCGGTTCGAATCCCCGCAGCGGGGTGCGCTCCCGTTGCTCGGTCCCACGCCTGCCAACCTAGCAGTTCGAAAGCACCCCAGGTGCAAGTAGATAAATAGGGACCGCTTACTGGCGGGAAGGTAAATGGCGTTTCCGTGTTCTGCGCTGGCTCGCCAGACACAGCTTTGCCACGTGACCCGGAAGTGTCTCCGGACAGCGCTGGCCCCCGGCCTCATAAGTGAGATAGGCGCACCAACCCTAGAGTCTGTCAAGACTGGCCCGTACGGGCAGGGGTACCTTTACCTTTATCCAACATTCAACATAAAAACAAAATTCCAAGGAATCTCTTGGACTTCCCTCCTCCCCTTTGTGGGTCCTATTGTTAATCATTCCCTCCTGCATCTTTTGTGATAATTCAAAACTTTCTGCCTCTCCATCTTTTTCACTTGGGTTCTTGCATAATCGACTCCTCGGACGAAAAGGCTGCTGGTTTTTAGCGGAGCAGCGTTTTGAACCCTCACATCCGAATGCGCACAAAAGCTACAAAGCCAGGAAGCCCACCTGGCAAACAGGGAATTAGGAACCATCAGCATGGATAGCAAAGCTGGGGAGAGCGTGGTGCTGATAACACCAAGGATGCGGGTTCGATCCCTCTATGGGAGAGCTGCATATTCCTGCATTAAACGGGGTTGGACTAGATGCTCCTCAGGGGTCCCTTCCAACTCTACAATTCTGTGATTGTATGACAATCTGCTCTCATTGAGCAATTCTGCCCCGCAGACCTGGTAGAGCAAGAGACTCTAAATATCAGGGTTCTAGCCCCCAGGTTGCACAAAAAGATTCCTGCATTGCAAGGGGTTGGAGCAGATGAATCATCCTCAGGTCCCTTCCAACGCTGCGATTTTGTGGTGGTATCTTAGATCGGGGACCTCTTTTGTCTATACAGATGGGGAGGAGAGAAACGAACAAGTGCATAAACATGTGCATAAAGAACTATAAAGGGACACGGGTGGCACTGTGGGTTAAACCACAGAGCCTTGGGCTTGCCGATCAGAAGGTTGGCGGTTCGAATCCCCGCGATGGGGTGAGCTCCCATTGCTCGGTCCCTGCTCCTGCCAACCTAGCAGTTCGAAAGCACGTCAAAGTGCAAGTAGATAAATAGGTACCGCTCCGGCGGGAAGGTAAAGGGCGTTTCCGTGCGCTGCTCTGGTTCGCCAGAAGCGGCTTAGTCATGCTGGCCACATGCCCCAGAAGCTGTACGCCGGCTCCCTCGGCCAGTAAAGCGAGTTGAGCGCCGTAACCCCAGAGTCAGTCACGACTGGACCTAATGGTCAGGGGTCCCTTTACCTTTTTAAACAATTATAACAAGAGATATGTCGCCTGCAGGCCAGGAGAAGCCCAAACTCCCATCCTCAGTGCATGTTTGCTCCTTAATAATAATAATAATAATAATTATTTTTTGCTTATACCCTGGCCCATCTGGCTGGGTTTTCCCATGCACTCTTGGCAGCTTCCAGCAAAATAAAATATGGGTCAGTTGCATATTTCTGCATTAAAGGGGGCTGGAATAGATGATCCTCAGGGTCCCTTCCAACAATAATGACAATCCGCTCCCACTGATCAACTCCACCTCGCAGACTCACCTTAAACCCCAGCTCAGCCGGTAGAGCAATAGACTCTTCATCTCAGAGTCGTGGGTTCGAGTCTCACATGGGCAAAATATTGGACAGGGGGTTGGAGAAGATGACCCGGGGGTGCCCCTTGCAATTTTACGATTCTGTGATTCTTAGATAATAGAAAATGGGGAACGGAGACACGAACTACCCCTCTCCCTATTTGTTTCCTGCGATGGTTCTCCTGATCTGCGTCTCCCATGCGACGCCTCCTCCTTTCCACCAAAAAGGGTGCAGAATCTCACCGGGTTGCAGGAGGAGCCGCAGATGCAGCGCGCGCGGTGGGGAAAAGCAGAGGGTCCTTCCTCTGCAAAGCGGGGAGCTGCTTCTGCTCTGGAGGAAGCCCCCCCCTTCCTCCCACCCCAAATTTCCTCCTTCTCTAGGAATCCGCTTCTTTTTTTAACCCTTGCAAAGCCTGAGCACGAGCACTGCCGCTCTGTGCCAAAGAGGAAACGTGCGCCCTGCGCGCACGCAGATGGGAATCCGGGCATCTCCTGGCCCGGGGCGAGGGGGGGGGGGGGAGACTCGCAGGCACTTCGGGCTCCCAAGCGAACGTGTGTGGGGGGGGGGAGGAATCAGTTGAAAAAAACTTTGAAGAGGGGGGGAGGAAGTCTAGTGGTTAGAGCAGCCCTTTCCCATCACTGCACAGGGTGATTCTTTTTTTTTTTTAAGTAATGTTTATTAAGTTTTTAACAAGAAAAGAGTTACAAAACAGCAAAACGAAAAACACACACACACAAAAATACAAAAACCAAAGTTTAACATACAAAGAAAAAAGAAAATAGAGATCCCTATTTCTAATATCACTCATTATCTTATTTTCATGACTTCCTCACACCTCCCTTTTTTGTATTCCAATTAAAAATTTGTTCAGCAAATCCATACCCTCTTAATTTACCCTTAATTATTTATCCTCACATATTATAATTTCATATTTTCATCTAATATCAATCCATTCTTGCATATTCTTAGTTTGCCTTGTTGCTGGAACCACTTCGTTTCATTCCAACGTCATTAACATTCAATAATTTTACAGTGTTTCTGTAGATAGATTTTAAATTTCTTCCAATCTTCTTCCACCAACTCTTCTCCCTGGTCTCAGATTCTGCCGGTCATTTCCGCCAATTCCATGTAGTCCATTACTTGCATCTGCCATTCCTCCAAGGTGGGCAGGTCTTGTTTCTTCCAATGCTTTGCAATAAGTATTCTTGCTGCTGCTGTAGCATACATAAAGAAAGTTCTGTCCTTCTTTGGCACCAATTGGCCGACCATGCCCAGGAGAAAGGCCTCTGGTTTCTTCAGGAAAGTATATTTAAATACCTTTTTCATTTCATTATAGATCATCTCCCAGAAAGCCTTAATCCTTGGGCATGTCCACCAAAGGTGAAAGAATGTACCTTCAGTCTCTTTACATTTCCAACATTTATTATCGGGCAGATGATAAATTTTTGCAAGCTTGACTGGGGTCATGTACCACCTGTATATCATTTTCATAATATTCTCTCTCAAGGCATTACATGCCATAAATTTCATACCTGTGGTCCACAACTGTTCCCAGTCAGCAAACATAATGTCATGTCCGATATCTTGTGCCCATTTTATCATAGCAGATTTTACCGTTTCATCCTCAGTATTCCATTTCAACAGCAAGTTATACATTCTTGATAGTATCTTAGCTTTGGGTTCTAACAGTTCTCACTGCACAGGGTGATTCTTCTGCCCCACGTGCCAATGCCCTATGTGGCCTAGGACCCACGTACCTAGGGGACCGCCTCTTCTGGTAACGTCCACAAATGGATGAGGAGATTCCACCCCTCCCATATCCAAGAATCTGCTGATGAGTCTGCTGATTCTCCAGAGAGGAGGGGCAGTGTTCTGCTCTCTACTTATTCCGCTCCAGCACCACATCAAAGAGCCTGTCAGTCAGTCAGTCAGTGTATGGGAGAGAGAGAGACTGAGTGTTAGAGATGTGTGTATGATCCGCCTTTTAAGAGCAGCTGCAGGCACTCAGTGTGGTTCAGCATTCTTTATGCTTAGACCTCATTTAGCTCTGTATATAGTTGTATAATAGTTGTAGATAGAATAAAGAAGACATTCCACAGAGCTGCTCTCCGAGTTGTTTATGCTCTGCTATACTCTGCTATACTCAGCTGTGCGACGACTGTCTTCTTGTGGAAGTGAATCTGGTGCTCACAACTCTAAGCTGTGAGTCCACAGCACTTTGACCTGTTCCTGTGCAGAAGGTAGTCTCTGGAAGTGCTACCCAGCTCGCCTAGCCCATTCGGGGCTGAAGTGGATGAGTCCAGTTCGTGGCACTGGCTCAAGGGCGATGCTGACATCGACAACATTTTGGAGGTCCCAAGTCGCAAGGTGGTTAGCTTGGTCTCAACTAGGGCCAGGGCCTTTTCAGTGCTGGCCCCGACGTGGTGGAACGCTCTGTCACAAGAGACTAGGGCCCTGCGGGACTTGACATCTTTCCGCAGGACCTGCAAGACAGAGCTGTTCCGCCTGGCCTTTGGTTTGGACTCGATCTGACCCTTATGTTTCCCTCCCTTATGGTCTTGATCTATGGACTACTATTAAAATGAGGCTGCATTTTAAATTGCATTTTAACCTGTATTTTAAATTGGGGTTTTTTTTCCTATTATGTTTTTACTGTACGGTAATTTTATGGGTGTTAGCCAGGAGGGCGGGGTATAAATAAATTTTATTATTATTATTATTATTAATGCGCCCCTGAGCAAGAGTGCTGCTTGTCTCTTTTCTTGGCGTGGGGACAGACGGGGCAAGGAGTTTAATAGAATCAAAGAAACATAGAGCCGGAAGGGACCCTGACGGTCATCTAGTCCAGCCTCCTGCAGTGCAAGAGTTAAAGGTAGAAAAAGTGTTAAAGGGGCAAGGAGTAGCGGTGGGGGAGAGAAGAGGGGCAGGAAATTTTTCCAAGCTGGCCCCTTTGAGAATCCGACGACTTCTCTGCGATTTTGGAAAGGATGGATCTTGCCCAGTGCTGCCTGGACTTGAACCCGGCACCCTCTTTCGTGCAAAGGGAGATGCTTGGCAACTGGCCTAAGGTCCTTTCCGTAGCGAGGCAACTGGCCTTGTAATGGCTGCAGCTGAAGCCTAAGGGGACTGGGAAGGGGGCAAGCTCGCCTTTCAGTGGCAGTCAAAACAAGGGTGTATAAACCAGTGTATATAAAAACACAATAAAACGTCAAACATTAAGAAGCTTCCCAATACAGGGCTGCCTTCAGATGTCTTCTAAAAGTTGTGTAGTTTTTTATCTCCTTGACATCTGGTGGCAGGGAGTTCCACAGTGCGGGTGCCACCACCGAGAAGGCCCTCTGCTTGGCTCCATGTAACTTCGCTTCTCACAGTGAGGGAGCCGCCAGAAGACCCTCAGACCCTCAGTGTCTGGGCTGAGCAATGGGTGTGGAGATGCTCCTTCAGGTATACTGGGCCAAGGCCAGTATTTTATCAGGTTATTTGATACATGAAAACATTTTGCCTGCTTCTGAAAGGCCTGGTTAGATTTACCGTATTTTTTGCACCATAACACTCACTTTTTTCCTCCTAGAAAGTAAGGGGAAATGTCTGTGCGTGTTATGGAGTGAATGCCTACGGATGGCGGGGGGGATCTGCTGCAGTCGTGAGCAGAGGATCCATGGTTCCCCTTCCTTCCCTCCTCCGTGGCTCGCTTTGAAACAGCAAAGCGGGAGAAGAGCCGCTGAGTGGGGAGGAGAGAGGGACAGAGAGCCTTTTTGCTTTAAAGGAGCAAAGCGGGAGAGGAGAGGAGCCGCTTTGACGAGTCACCCCAAATTCACCAGCAGATCACATAGCATGTCCATGGCTACAGCTTGCACCAAAAAAATCACGCACCCACTGTTGACTGGGGGCGCAGTGGTGCAAAAACATGGTTACAAAGCATGGATCCACATGGATCCTCAGGATTTTTGCATTGGGCTACCCCAAACTCACCGTCAGATCACATGTCTGTGGCCACAGCATGAACCACAAAAATCATACATCCACTGTTTTGTTTAGAATATTTTTTTTTTCTTGTTTTCCTCCTCTAAAAACTATGTGCGTGTTATGGTCGGGTGCGTGTTATAGAGCGAAAAATACGGTATATATCAATAGGAAATGATTTATAATGAATTGAAGAAAATGTTGAAATATACATTTAAGAAACCAGAAGTATTTTTACTAGGCATTACAGGTAATGAGATAAATAAGAAAGAAAAGAAGTTATTTTTATATGCAGTGACAGCAGCAAGAATATTGATGGCCCAGAAATGGAAACAGGAGGAATTGCCTACGATAGAAGAATGGAGAACTAAAATGATGGATTATGCAGAACTGGACAGAATGACAGGAAGGATCCGGAATCGGCGAGATTAAAGATTTACAGAAGATTGGGAAAAGTTTACCCAATATATGCAAAAACTGAGTGATAATAAAATTACGTTTGTAAGCTTTAAGGAAGCTCTGTGAGGGGAAAGGGTTAAAAGGGCAGAAATGTGTAAAAAGTAACAATAGGAAGGAATGGCAGACAAATTGAGAGAAGTCAAAAAAGAGAAGATGTAATTAAGATGTATGGAATGTGTAAATTTGCTTTTGTACTTGAAAACTACGTAGTATAAAGATTTATATATCAATAAAAATATTGCACGGCCACTTCCTAGAACTACGACTCCCATCAGCCTCAGCAAGCATGGCCAGTGGCCAAGGTGATGGGAGTTGTAGTTCAGCAACTGCTGGAGGGTCCCAAAGGTCGCCCAGCTCCTTGTGAGCATCTGAGGCAATTCCCTAAAAGGGGAAAAAAACCACTGATCCTGCTATTCTAGTGGCTTGGAAAAAGGTGGGGAAACCCTCAGCTAGAGAACTTCATTATCTCTGCTTCCGTTTCTGAGGAATAAATTGTCCTAAAATTATCTACAGAAGTATGTTGTGAATTGCCCTAAGGTATAGAGCAGGATACAAATTTAATAAATAAAAACAGTCCTGGAGCCCCATTACATTCATCACCAAGCATCACATCCTTTTCGTTTCTATAGGGATTGGGCACAGTTGATGAGGTTTCAGGGAATTTATTTACTTTAACCCCAAACACCCCCCTCCTCAGATCTTGCAAATGGGAGGCAGTTCATATTCTCTCTCTCTCTCTCTCTCTCGATATGATTTTGTTCCCAGATTGTGAACGTCTTCTTTAAAAAAAATGACTCTGTTAATACCAATACAGACACAGATACCCATATTGTAGCGGGGGGGGGGGGGGGGGGCAGGTCTGTGGCTGGGTTACGCCAGCCCTGCAAAGTTGTCCAGCAGTATTAGACCCATTTTGCTGAAGAGGGAGGTAGTCATAGGAGACACTTTAAGCTATTACAGTATTGAATTAAATGTGTGTTTTCAAAGAAACACCGTGGGAGGAGACTGTGAAGTTTATTATAGCAGCAACATACAGTGGTACCTCGGGTTAAGAACTTAATTCGTTCTGGAGGTCTGTTCTTAACCTGAAACTGTTCTTAACCTGAAGCACCACTTTAGCTAATGGGGCCTCCTGCTGCCGGAGCACAATTCTGTTCTCATCCTGAAGCAAAGTTCTTAACCCGAGGTAATATTTCTGGGTTAGCGGAGTCTGTAACCTGAAGCGTATCTAACCTGAAGCATATGTAACCTGAGGTACCACTGTATAGTGAAACTATGAAATCCGCTCCAAGATACAGATAATCTCTTGACTTGAACAGAACCCCCTACTCTCTCGCTCCCCATTTTCATGTACAGATGTAGAACAGCGGTTTTCAACCAGTTTGCCCTGGCACCCTGGGGTGCCTTGAAGGATGGTGAGGGGTGCTGCGGGCAACCCTGGCCTCTGTCCCCCTTTCCTTCCCTCCCTCCTCTGATGCCCTCTCGCGTCTCGGCCTCCCAAAGGCTTGCACAACTGCTTCTTGCAGCAGCCCTGGCTGCAAGCTCTGCAGGCGAAAGGTGCCTCTGGGGCTGGCCAGGGGGTGCTGGGTGCCAGGAGCTGAGGCAGCCTCGGAGGAAGCTAGCAAGCGGGCGAGGGAGCCCAGCCAGCCAGTCCACCAGCCCCTGCTGTTGGGAATGGACAGACAAGTGGGAGGCCGGGAAGGCAGGCTCTGTGCTGGCCTTCCTCGTGCCTGCTGTGTGCAATGCCTGCCTGGCAGCTGAGTGCCCAGTGCTGAAGGGGAGCCGTTGTGCCATGCAGGCTTGGCAAGGCCCGCTGCTGCCACCCAAGGTGCCGGCCTCATGTTCTTCTTTGGCCTGTCTCCGTTGGGCAACTAAGGCTGGGGGCAGCCTCTTTCCAGGCCCCTGTGGGTCAGTGTGAGGAGGCACCTCTCTTTGGGGGAGGGGGGCAGCTCAGAGACCAAGGGCGGCGGCAGAGGCTGCCCAGAGGACTCCCAAGGAAAGGGGAGAGGAGGCTGAGGGAATGCTCCACAAGGGAGGGTGTTCGAAAAGGGGTGAAGGGCTGCTGGCTCTGCAGATAAGGAGGGATATACCGTATTTTTCGCCCTATAGGACACACTTTTCCCCCTCCAAAAATGAAGGGGAAATGTGTGTGCGTCCTATGGGGCGAATGCAACCTTTCGCTGAAGCCTGGAGAGCGAGAGGCGCCAGTCCCACAAGGTCGGGGGACAGCGGGGAGGCGGAACGCCGCCATCCCGCTGTCTCCCAATGTGGTTTGGAGGCTGACGGCGGGGAGACGCGTGCTTCTCCCGGCCGCCAGCCCCGCAAGCTCCGGGGACAGTGGGGAGGCGCAGCGCGTCTTCCCGCTGTCCCCGGACCTGGTCTGCAGGTGGGCGGCAGGGAGAAGAACGCTTCTCCCCGCTGCCGGCCCCACAAGCACCTGGGGGGGAAATAATTTTCCCCCCCATTATTTCCCCCCAAAAAACTTGGTGCGTCCTATGGGCCGGTGCGTCCTATGGGGCGAAAAATACAGTAACAGACTTAAAGCTGTACTATGAAGCCGCAGCTTTCTGCTGGCTAAAAGATTGGCTACTTCTCGAGGACACTGACGTACTGGATCTGGAAGGTTTTAACAATGCTTTTGGTTGGCATGCATACTTATGGTATGATAAGGTTAAGATCAACAAGGCCTTTAAGAACCATATTGTCAGGAAAGCAGTATTTAATGTCTGGACAAAATACAAAGACTTATTGGAGAATAAAACTCCAAGGTGGCTTTCACCCCTGGAAGCTAAGGCCCGAAAAAGACCCAATATGGAGGCCAAATGGCCAAAATATTGGGAAATACTAGAAAAAGATGGAGACAACTGGAAATTGCAGAGTTTGGAGAAAATCAAGGATAAAGTGCCAAACTGGTTACATTATGCTCAGATTAATGAAGTTTTTAAAAATGATAAAAAGCTAGGGTTCCAGGTGGAGAAATCGAAGCTAGAAACAGAATTGTTAGAACCAAAGACTAAGGTACTTTCAAGAATGTATAACCTGCTGTTAAAATGGAATACACAAGACGAAATGGTTAAATCAGCTATGATAAAATGGGCACAGGACATTGGGTATAATATTATGTTCGAGGACTGGGAAAGGTTGTGGACCACTGGGCTGAACTTCACTGCATGTAATGCTTTGAAGGAAAATGTAATGAAAATGATATATAGATGGTACATGACCCCAGTTAAACTTGCAAAGATATACCATTTGTCTGATAATAAATGTTGGAAGTGTAAAGAAGCTGAAGGAACATTCTTTCACCTCTGGTGGACCTGCCCTAGAGTGAAGGCTTTCTGGGAAATGATATATAATGAGCTGAAAAAGGTATTTAAGTATACCTTCCCTAAGAAACCAGAGGCCTTCCTTCTGGGCATTGTCGGCCAGAAGGTGTTAAAGAAGGACCGAACATTTTTCATGTATGCAACAACGGCAGCAAGGATACTCATCGCTAAGAACTGGAAGACTCAAGAACTACCCACACTGGAAGAGTGGCAGATGCAACTGATGGACTATATGGAACTAGCCGAGATGACTGGCAGAATCCGAGACCTGGGAGAGGAGAGGGTTGAAGAAGATTGGAAGAAATTCAAGATTTATTTAAAAAAATACTGTAATTTGGTTGAATGCTAAGAAAGGATGCTAGATCATAAATAATTGTGCACCACTAAATTAGTGAGAATTAATATGATAAGTAAATTTGAGAAAAAAACTATAAACCTTTTGGAGAACTTATAGATTATATTTAAATGAATTTGACATAAGAGTGTAAACAAGATGATAAATTGCTGGCAAGAATTGGCAATGATGTAAATGGGAGCGGGAGGCGCGAGGGAGTCCAAAGATGTTATGAAAAGATGTTATGATATATGTTACACTGTTTTTTTTGTTTTTGCATTTATGTTTGAAAAATCCAAATAAAATATTATATATATAAAAAAATAATAATCCTGGCACCAAAAAAAAAAAGAAAAAGAAAAATACAGTAACTGGGCTCCTGAGCCCCACAGCGGTGCAGCAGAAAGGATGTATAGTGGACGCTCGGGTTGCAAACGTGATCTGTGCGGGAAGCACGTTCGCAACCCGCAGCGCTGCTTCTGAGCACGTGTGCGTCGCAATCCTGCACTTCTGCGCATACGCCCAAACCTGGAAGTAACCCGTTCCGGTACTTCTGGGTTCAATGCGGTGCTCAACCCGAAGCGTCTGTAACCCGAGGTATGACTGTAGTTGGTCAAGAGAGCCGTGGACCCAAAAAGGTCGAAAACCTCTGGTGTAAATGATTTGCACAGAGGAAAACTATTTAACAAATCACGTGTAAATACCGAGATTGGTTGCAGGCATTAGGCAGTAAGCTTGTTCAATGTCTCAGCAGATTTCTCCGGAGACTGTCATGAGTCCACAGTGGTTTGGGTCCTTCAGAATCAAGGTAACTGGCAACGACAGGGTCTTTCGGATATGTTTTATTTACACATATATGCTGGCTGAATATAATACGGAGAGGACTCACACAAATCTTGCTCTCTTGTTCTGTGTCTGGGAAGAGGCATAGATCCACAGAATTGGACTCAACACAGAGAGCAAGTCATGCTTCCGCCCCCCCCCCCAACTCCATCACAAGGAAAGGCAGCCCAGACAGCAAGCCATTCCACTTTACCTTACCTGCATATACTGTTCCTTTTATTTCTCCTTGCTGTTGATTTCTCTTTGATACTTTCATCTTTCAGAAACTAAAATGCCCCCACTGGTCTTCTGCTAATGTATTTACAGTGGTACCTTGGTTTAAGAACAGCTTAGTTTATGAACAACTTGGATTAAGAACGCTGCAAACCCGGAAGTAGGTGTTTTGGTTTGTGAACTTTGCCTTGGAAGCAGAACATGTTCCGCTTCCTGTTGAGCGTGTTCCGTTTGTAAATTGAGTCCCCCGTTGCTATTGTTGATTCTGCTTAGCTGAATAAAGCACTACTGGGTCACTGCCACCAGAGCTATACGTGGAACCCCTTGAGTCCCCCACTGCTATGGGAAAGCACACCTTGGTTTAAGAACACTTTGGCTTAAGAACGGACTTTTGGAACGGATTAAATTCGTAAACCAAGGTACCACTGTAATATAAATATATCCAAGTGGATTTTGAGACTCTTGGATCCTGCTTGGTCCCCAACATCTTGCCTACTGGGACAAATATACTGTTTCGCCCCCGTGTGAATTCTTTGATGACAGGTTAGGATTAATGATAGCAACAGAAGTTTCTGCCTTTTTGGAAGCTCCTCCCAACTTCTAAGTACTGCATTGGATCCCAGTACGTTTCCGAGCACAATTCAAAGTGTTGGTGCTGACCTTTAAAGCCCTAAACGGCCTCAGCCCAGTATACCTCCATTGTTCAGCCTGGACACTGAGGTCCAGTGCCGAGAGCCTTCCGGCGGCTCCCTCCCTGCGAGAAGCGAGGCTACAGGGAACCAGGCAGAGGGCCTTCTCGGTAGTGGCGCCCGCCCTGTGGAACGTCCTCCCGTCAGATGTCAAGGAAATAAGCAGCTATCTTATCTTTAAAAGACATCTGAAGGCAGCCATGTTTAGGAAAGTTTTTAATATTTAATGCTGTATTGTTTTTAGCACTTGATTGGGAGCCGCCCAGTGTGGCTGGGGAAACTCAGCCAGATGGGCGGGGTATAAATAATAAATTTATTATTATTATTACTAATGATTACTCCTCAAATTTTCCTGCATGTGCCCTGTCTATATGCAATCCAAGCATTTATTTGGGTTCTTCTTGCAGAAAGAAAGCTAGGAACTGCTCCTAAAGCTCCTTTCATATTCCAAGTCTTTATATGGGTTCTCCGCTATATGGATTTTTTGGTGGGAATAAAGGCTGGAGATCTGAAGAAAGCTGCTCCCATACGCTGCCCTTCAATTTGTGTGTTCTTTGATGAACATTGCGATGGGAACTCTGAGCGAAGCCCTTTCCACACTCCAGGCATTTATAGGGTTTCTCTCCCGTATGAACTCGTTGGTGTGTCGTGAGAGCTGACTTCTCAAAGAAGCTTTTTCCGCACTCAGAACATTTATATTGTTTCTCTCCTGTATGAATTCTTTGGTGTTTTCTAAGACAGTTCTTCTGAGTGTACCTTTTCCCGCACTCCAAACATACATGTGGTTTCTCCCGGAGGTGCATTTTTTGATGATCGACCAAATCCACTTCCTGACTGAGGCACTTTCCACATTCCAAGCATTTATATTGTGTCTCTGCAGTGTGCGATTTCTGGTGATAAATTAGACTAGTACTTTGGCTGAAGTTCTTTCCACACTCTAAACATTTATATGGCTTCTCCCCTGTGTGAATTCTCTGGTGGTAAGTGAGATGGGAGCTCTGACTGAATCTCTTTCTGCACTGCAAACATTTATACGGTTTCTCTCCGGTGTGAATTCTTTGGTGGGAAGTGAGGTTTTTCTTCAGAGCAAAGCTCTTTCCACATTGTGAGCATTTATGTGGTTTCTCACCAGAGTGAACTGTTTGATGGTGCATGAGAGTTATTTTGTGAGTGAAGCTTTTTTCACATTCCAAACACTGATAGGGTTTCTCCCCAGAGTGGATTCTTTTGTGAGAAGCAAGACTTGTCTTGTGCCTTAAGATCTTTCCACACTCCAAGCACTGAAAGGGTTTCTCCCCTGTGTGAATTCTTTGATGGGAAGTCAAATGGTTGCGTTCCCTGAAGCCCTTTCCACACTCCAAGCATTTATAGGGTTTCTCCCCATTGTGAATTCTTTGATGGTACATGAGAATTATCTTCCGGCCGCAGCTCATTCCACACTCACTGCATTTATATGGTTTATCTGCGCGGTGGATTCCTTGTGCTGAAACAGAAGAAATGGGGAAATGTGCAGGGTTTTCTTTTTTAAAAAAACATATTTTTCATTGCTCAATTTCCACATAACAAATTATCAAACCATATAATCACCTACATAATTCCCCCCCCCCCCGCAGCTCCTCTCCCTGGTTTCGCTGCACATTATTTTCTCTGCATATTATGAAATTTTATATATCCTTACATATCTGTCCATCATGTTATCAACAATAAAATTGTGTACGTTTATTCAAAACCTGCCAAAGGAGTCCAGTTCATTTTGTTGTGTTTTTAAATAATTTGTGTAAAGTTCCCATTCCCCCTTGAAATCACAGTTGTCCTTGTCTCGCAGTTTGTATGTCAGTTTAGCCAGTTCTGCGTAGTTTATCCATTTCTCTTGCCACTGTTCTTTCGTCAAGGTTTCCTCATTCTTCCATCCTTGTGCTATCAAGACTCTTGCCGCTGTTGTAGCATATATAAACAAGTTCCTTATTTTCCTTGGCAAGTCTTGTCCTACAACCCCTAACAAAAATGCTACTGTTTTTTTTACAAATGTCATTTTAAACATTTTCTTCAATTCATTATATATAATTTCCCAAATTTTTAAAATTTCTTTACATTCCCACCACGTATGATAAAAAGTCCCTTCTTTTTCTTTACATTTCCAGCAAATTTTAGAGCCAGTTTTATACATTTTTGAAATCTGTACTGGTATTATATACCATCTATACATTATTTTCATATAATTTTCTTTCAGAAGGGAGCAATCTGTAAATTGGAAAATGTGTGGGGTTCTTACTGGCTAATACCCTTTTACGTGGTACCGTCCAGATGGTATTAGACTTTCCCATCAGCTCCAGCTGGAACTGACAGCTATCAGGGATGATGAAGGTGGAATCCTGCAACCTCTGGAGGGACCCACATTGGCTAACCCAGCCGTAAAAAGTGTGTCCCCCCAAAAAAACATATTACACTAAGGTCCCATCTTTATATCATCTTTGGAATTAATATAAACAAAGAGGGAAACTTCGGGCTTCAGTTGTGAAGCATTTCGGAAATGAAAAGGGAGCTTAGCCACGCTGTATTAGCACATGAGGAAAAGTTTTGGCCAGGAAATCCAGATTCAGAACCAATTCGGAAGCCATTAGGGGAGAAGAATAATGGAAGCTGGTTTTGAAAGAGAGCGCATTGTTGCATTCCTAGGAAGGCAAAGGCCTCTCATTTTTATGGAAATCAGTGAACCCCAGCCTCTTTTGTGAAGTGGATTCTTATTTGACCCGTTTATGAAATTCACTCAGTTTCTGATGACGTGAACTTGTCTCTTTGGCCTTCTGGAAAATGACATCGTTCCACCTCCCTCACAACTCTGAAACTTACATTCCACAAATAACCTGACCAGATAAGACCAACCAAGCCACAGTTGTGAAGGGCAGATTTAGAGAATGCGTGCTCAGAGAAAATGCAGGAGAGATTAATTTTCAAGATTAACAGCAGGAATAAAAATCCTAGATACTGCATGTGCAGCCCGGTTGAGCGATGTCAGAATATTAGGATTGCTCACATACAGAAATATTGAACTTAAAAAACGATATTGCGACGCAATAGGAGATCTTACCGAGAGAGGCCATGATCCTCCAGTTATCCTCCATGACATCCTTATGCAATACTCTTTGGTCAGGATCCAGCAGCGACCACTCCTCATCCGTGAAATGCACAACCACATCCTCAAAGGATATGGGACCCTAAAAGAAAAGGGGAAACATTTTTTCATGGGTAGCATAGAGATGGTCTACTGGCGACATTCAAAAGGCCAGTTAAACTGTTATTCTCAGGAATTAAACCTTCTTGGGTGGCATTCGCAGCCTTCGCTGAGGGCAGCTTTGATAGGAGCAAATCGATGGAAAGAGATTCACTCAGAACCAGGGAGGCCCAGCCTCTCCCCTCAGTGATCCATCCCCCTACCTGATCTGGTCTCACAGCTGCTCCTTCTACTGAACCACAAAGAGGAGATGGCTGACGACATCTTGCCAGCATCATTCCATTGCCTGTCAGAGACAAAACCACTAGTTATCTACCGCTTGGACTACTGCAATGCGCTCTACGTGGGGCTACCTTTGAAGGTGACTCGGAGACTGCAACTAATCCAGAATGAGGCAGCTAGACGTGACTGGGAGCGGCCGTCGAAACCACATAACACCAGTCTTGAAAAAACTACACTGGCTCCCAGTACGTTTCCAGGCACAATTCAAAGTGTTGGTGCTGACCGTTAAAGCCCTAAACGGCCTCAGGCCAGTATACCTGAAGGAGCGTCTCCACCCCCATCGTTCAGCCTGGACGCTGAGGTCCAGGATTTGTCTCCCAGCAAAAGGTTAAAGAAGCTGATGCATGGATAGGCAAACTAAGGTTCACGGGCCAGATCAGGCCCAATCGCCTTCTGGATCCGGTCCATGGACGGTCCGGGAATCGCTGCGTGGATCACCAGTGTGCATGTTCTTTCCCTATCCCTCACATGGCAGCAGCGCCGCTGCCTCCTCCCTCCCTCCTCCTGGCTTATCCCCGCCCTGCCTAGAGGAGGAAGGGGGCTGGGCTTTGTTGGTGTCAGTAGCAGCAGCAGGGCTCAAGCGGCTGCCATTTTGAGCAGCCAGTCTCCGGAGCCCTTTTGCACGCCGCTCATCGTTCCTCCGCCGCTGCCGCCAGCCCCTGCCACTCGCAAGACACAGGTAAGCAGCCACTGGGGCTTGTGGTGTTCTTACATCATTTTGTTTTTCAAAATATAGTCCGGCCCCCCACAAGGTCTGAGGGACAGTGGACCAGCCCCCTGCTGAAAAAGTTTGCTGACCCCTGAGTTGATGGCTTAGTTTCAAAATTAACAGAGGGAGACCATATTGAAACACTACCCCTAAATCCTCACCCAGAGGCCTCTGCCTGATGACTGACAGATTCCTTTCTGCTCTGGGGAAATCGCTTCTCATTTCTGTTACCAGATCCTTTACCTGAAACAGAAATAGGCATTGAAGACATCGCACGGAAACAGCAAATGCAAAAACCTCAGGGGTACTTGGCTATCTGTTTGGTGGACTTCCACAGAAAGTTGGTGAAGAAGCAGAGATTTCTGGGATCCCCTCCCTCACATCCTGAGCCCCCTAGGAGGTAGCCGACATAATGCTCTCCAAACGTTGCTGGACTTCAGCTCCCATCATTCCCAGTCAATATGTAGAATGAAGGATGATGGGAGTTTTAGTTCCACAACCTCTAGATGACACCAGGTTGACTCTTGCTGATCCAGACAAAATTCTCACCTGCAGCTCTGTCTGCTTCTTCTCCTCTGCCCGGCTCAGGAGGAAACCTTCAGCCAGGGCCACCGCCTGGGAACTGGTCTCCACTCCACATTCCCTCACCCAGTTCTCCATCTCCGGGGGGAGGACAGCCAGGAACTGCTCCAGGATCACTAAATCCAGGATCTGAGTCTTGGTGTATCTCTCCGGCTTCAGCCACTGACGGCAGAGATGGTGGAGTCGGCTGCAAACCTCTCGGGGTCCCTTAGCCTCCTGGTACTGGAAGTGCCTAAACTGTTGGCAGTGCACATCTGAGCCATGGATGTTCTTCCTCAATGTCTTGTGTCTGCTTCCATCCCAAATTTCCCCAGTGCTCCCTGTCATGATGCGGTCAGGCTGTCTTCCTGCTTCAAGGGCGGCAGAGTCTTGTTCTTCCATCTCTTCCCTGCGGGAAAACATTCTCTGATGAAAACGTATTTTTCGTTTTGATCCCCCGTATTGTGAATTATGTAATACACAACATTTCTTCCCCTCATTTGAGATCTGGGACGCGGGTGGCGCTGTGTGTTAAACCACAGGGCCTAGGACTTGCCGATCAGAAGGTCGGCGGTTCGAATTCCCGCGACGGGGTGAGCTCCCGTTGCTTGGTCCCTGCTCCTGCCAACCTAGCAGTTCAAAAGTGCAAGTAGATAAATAGGTACCCCTCCAGCAGGAAGGTAAACAGCATTTCCGTGTGCTGCTCTGGTTCGCCAGAAGCGGCTTAGTCATGCTGGCCACATGACCCGGAAGCTGTACGCCGGCTCCCTTGGCCAAGAAAGCGAGATGAGCGCCGCAACTCCAGAGTCGGCCACGACTGGACCTAATGGTCAGGGGTCCCTTTACCTATACCGCTTTGCATATGGAGGTTCTATTGCTCGCACAGCTATTCATGTTCCTATCACACTGCCCATTTGCAGGATCCCTGCCTCAAAATCTAAGAACCTGGACCAAGACCGCATCTTGGTCTACCTTAGGTTATGGACTCTCCTTCCTCAGAGGTTTTTGAGCAGAGGTTGGATGGCCTTCTACTATGGATGCTTCAGCTGAGATTCCTGCATTGCAGGGGTTGGACTAGATGACCCTCGGGTCCCTTGCAACTTTGAGATTCTGCATCCATACCCTATTACACAGACTCATCAGCCAGAGAGAAACATACCACATCCTCAGTCTGACCCTTAAGTTTCCCTCCCCTTATGGTCTTGATTTATCAGCTATTTTAAAATGATTTTAAATTGGGTTTTTTTCTCCCTCTCTTTTCCCCCTATTATGTTTTTACTGTGTTTTTATTTTATTGGTGTTAGCCGCCCTGAGCCCGGCTCTGGCAGGGCAGGGCGGGGTATAAATAAAAAATAATAATAATAATAATAATAATAATAATAATTATTATTACCCTGGCTCAGCTCCCTGCCATTGCTATATTCAGGGATCACTAACAGAGACGGTTTTCATCTATGCTCTTTAAAGTTTTAATCCTGTAAATGCCAAACCCCTCATGCAGGAATACAGTGGTACCTCGGGTTACATACGCTTCAGGTTACATACGCTTCAGGTTACACACTCCGCTAACCCAGAAATAGTGCTTCAGGTTAAGAACTTTGCTTCAGGATGAGAACAGAAATTGTGCTCCGCCGGTGCAGCGGCAGTGGGAGGCCCCATTAGCTAAAGTGGTGCTTCAAGTTAAGAACAGTTTCAGGTTAAGAACGGACCTCCGGAACGAATTAAGTTCTTAACCCAAGGTACCACTGTAGTGTCCTTGGGCGAAAGTACTCCCAGCATAATGTGATCCCTGGAAAACACTAGCGTCTGAATGCGCACACATTTATTATGTGCTTACCAAGCTAGAAAGCTCCGCTTGACAAACAGGGGCTTTAATTTTAAGGGAAGAAGAACAATTGGCTTTGATAGCTCAGTTGGTTAGAGCATATTTCCAGTAACACCAAGGTTGCAGGCTCGACCCACCTGCAATTCCTACATCGCTGGGGTTGGACTAAATGACCCTCAGCTTCCCTTCCAAATCCATGATTCTACACTGATCAGATGCTTGGAAGCTGTGGCTGGATGGTTATGTGGGAGCCGGTTGAAGTTAAATCCTTCGAAGACAGAGGTCCTCTGGCTGGGGCGGGACGATATGGGATTGAGGGGGCAACTCCCATCTCTTGCGGGGGTGCAATTAGTGCCAGCACCGTCCGTTAAGAGTTTGGGTGTAATCTTCGATACCTCCCTCTCCATGGAGGCGCAGATTGCAGCTATTACAAAGGCGGCATTTTTTCATCTCCGCCAAGCTAAGCAGCTGGCTCCTTACCTCTCTCGCCCTGACCTAGCCACTGTGATCCACGCGACGGTCACCTCCAGACTGGATTATTGTAACTCGCTCTACGTGGGGCTGCCCTTGAGACTGACCCAGAAACTCCAGCGGGTGCAGAATGCCGCGGCGAGACTCCTTACGGGGTCTTCGCTGCGAGATCACATTCATCCGGTGCTATACCAGCTGCACTGGCTCCCGGTGGAGTACAGGATCAGGTTTAAGGTGCTGGTTTTAACCTTCAACGCCCTATACGGCCTAGGACCCTCGTACCTACGGGACCGCCTCTCCTGGTATGCCCCACAGAGGAACTTAAGGTCTTCAAATAAAAACACCTTGAAGGTCCCAGGCCACAGAGAGGTTAGGCTGGCCTCAAGTAGAGCCAGGGCTTTTTCGGCTGCGGCTCCAACCTGGTGGACCGCTCTGTCACAAGAGACAAGGGCCCTGCAGGACTTGACATCTTTCCGCAGGGCCTGCAAGACAGAGCTGTTCCACCAGGCCTTTGGTCAGGGCACAGCCTGACTCCCTCCTTTGGCAATCTTTACAAAACTTTAGTTTATGGTTGCCATCAATTTTGATTTTAATTCATTTTTATAATGTTTTTATAATGTTGCACTACTTTAGTGTTGTTAGCCGCCCTGAGCCCGGCTTCGGCTGGGGAGGGCGGGATATAAATAAAATTAATTATTATTATTTTTTATTATTCCACCTTTTCCTCCAAGGAGCTCAAGGCAGCATGTGTTGCTCTCCCCGTCTCCATTTAAACCTCACGAAAACCCTATGAGGTAGGCCATGCCTAATAGGAATTGGGCCAAAGTTGTTGTACCCCTTCGGGAGCTTCATGGTCCTGGTCCGCTCTCACCACTGCACCACGCTGCCTTTAAGAGAGGACGGCACAAACTCATGGAGCAGAGGGCTATAATGGCTATTGGCCGCCATTATAGCCGCCATGGCTGTGCTCTGCCTGCCTGCCTCTTTTCTGAATTATTTTCTTTGTAAAGCTTTTTATTGCTATTTAATTACATGATTAATTAGGGACGCGGGTGGCGCTGTGGGTTAAACCACAGAGCCTAGGACTTGCCGATCAGAAGGTCGGCGGTTCGGATCCCCACTACAGGGCGACCTCCCGTTGCTCGGTCCCTGCTCCTGCCAACCTAGCAGTTGAAAAGCACGTCAAAGTGCAAGTAGATAAAGAGGTACCACTCCGGCAGGAAGGTAAATGCCGTTTCCGTGCGCTGCTCTGGTTCGCCAGAAGCAGCTTAGTCATGCCGGCCACATGACCCGGAAGCTGTACGCCGGCTCCCTTGGCCAATAAAGCGAGATGAGCGCCGCAACCCCAGAGTCAGCCACGACTGGACCTAATGGTCAGGGGTCCCTTTACCCTTTACCTAATTACATGATGTGCATAAACAATTATAACAAGAGGTATGTCGCCAGCAGGCCAGGAGAAGCCCAAACTCCCATCCTCAGTGCATGTTTGCTCCTTAATCATCATAATAATAATTTTATTGCTTATACCCTGGCCCATCTGGCTGGGTTTCCCCAGTCACTCTGGGCAGCTTCCAGCAAAATAAAATATGGGTCAGTTGCATATTTCTGTCTTAAAGGGGGCTGGAGTAGATGATCCTCAGGGTCCCTTCCAACTCCATGACAATCCGCTCCCACTGATCAACTCCACCTCGCAGACCCACCTTAAACCCCAGCCTCCCCAAAGAGCTCAGCCGGTAGAGCAATAGAATCTCAGGGTCGTGGGTTCGAGTCTCGCATGGGCAAAAGATTCCTGCATTGCACGGGGTTGGAGAAGGAGGACCCGGGCGGTGCCCCTTGCAATTTTACAATTCTGTGGTTCTATCTTAGAAAATGGGGAACGGAGACAGGAACCACCCCTCTCCCTATTTGTTTCCTGCGATGGTTCTCCTGATCTGCGTCTCCCATGCGACGCCTCCTCCTTTCCACCAAAAATGGTGCAGAATCTCACCGGGTTGCAGGAGGAGCCGCAGATGCAGCGCGCGCGGTGGGGAAAAGCAGATGGTCCTTCCTCTGCAAAGCGGGGAGCTGCTTCTGCTCTGGATGAAGCCCCCCCCCTCCTCCCACCCCAAATTTCCTCCTTCTCTAGGAATCCGCTTCTTTTTTTAACCCTTGCAAAGCCTGAGCACGAGCACTGCCGCTCTGTGCCAAAGAGGAAACGTGCGCCCTGCGCGCACGCAGATGGGAATCCGGGCATCTCCTGGCCCGGGGCGGGGGGGGGGGGGAGACTCGCAGGCACTTCGGGCTCCCAAGCGAACGTGGGGGGGGGGGAGGAATCAGTTGAAAAAAACTTTGAAGAGGGGGGGAGGAAGTCTAGTGGTTAGAGCAGCCCTTTCCCATCACTGCACAGGGTGATTCTTCTGCCCCACGTGCCAATGCCCTATGCCAGTGTTTCCCAACCTTCTGCCTCCAGCTGTTTTTGAACTACAACTCCCATCATCCCTGACTAGCAAGACCAGTGGCAATGGATGATGGGAATTGTAGTCAGATGATGGGAATTCAGAAGACATCTTAAGGCAGCCCTGTTCAGGGAAGTTTTTAATCTGTGATATTTTAGTGTATTTCTGGTTTTTATGGAAGCCGCCCAGAGTGGCTGGGGAAACCCAGCCAGATGGGCGGGGTACAAATAATAAATTATTATTATTATTATTATTATTAGTCCAAAAACAGCTGGAGGCCCAAGGTTGGGAAACACTGCCCTATGCGGCCTAGGACCCACGTACCTAGGGGACCGCCTCTCCTGGTAACGTCCACAAATGGAAGAGGAGATTTCACCCCTCCCATATCCAAGAATCTGCTGATGAGTCTGCTGATTCTCCAGAGAGGAGGGGCAGTGTTCTGCTCTGGAGGAAGCCCCCCCCTTCCTCCCACCCCAAATTTCCTCCTTCTCTAGGAATCCGGTTCTTTTTTTAACCCTTGCAAAGCCTGAGCACGAGCACTGCCGCTCTGTGCCAAAGAGGAAACGTGCGCCCTGCGCGCACGCAGATGGGAATCCGGGCATCTCCTGGCCCGGGGCGGGGGGGGGGGGAGAGACTCGCCGGCACTTCGGGCTCCCAAGCAAACGTGGCCGGGGGGGGGGGATGAGCAGGAAAGCAGCATTTTTAAAGTAACTTTGAAGAGGGATGGGATGGGGGAAGGAGGTCTAGTGGTTAGAGCAGCCCTTTCCCATCACTGCGCAGGGCGGTTCTGCTGCCCCACGTGCAAATGCACACCTCTTTTCTTGGCGAGGAGAAAGAGGGGGCAAGGAGTGTTGGTACTAAAGGGTTAAGAGGTAACAAGTCGCTCTAATCACTGAGCAGCTGAAAGTCATTAAGCATTCAGGAATGTGAGTTGGTTTGTATAAATAGTCAGTTCACCAGTGTTTCTTCCCTCTTCTTCCCCCCCTTGACCTGACTGGCAGACTCAGTTTGTGGCCATGGGCTTGTTTGCTGATATGAGTTAAGTTTAGAGTAAAGTTTTCTTTATGCCGGAGATAAAAGCATGTGTGCTTTATCGCCAGGGTTGGTTTTTTTTGCTTTTGTGAATAAAGTTTTTTCCCTGAGTTCCAAAGAGCTTGCTCCAGGATTCTTCATTTGTAAATGGTACTGACTCTCCTGCCTCCTTCAACCGCTGCACAAAATTCTCTGCTGAGATAAGACTTATGGCGTTGGAAGCGCACTGGACGTTTACTTAACATTAAACTAATCATAGAATCATAGAATCCTAGAGTTGGAAGAGACCACAAGGCCCATCGAGTCCGACCCCCTGCCAAGCAGGAAACACCATCAGAGCACTCCTGACATATGGTTGTCCAGCCTCTGCTTAAAGACCTCCAAAGAAGGAGACTCCACCACACTCCTGGGCAGCAAATTCCACTGTCAAACAGCTCTTACTTACTGTCAGGAAGTTCCTCCTAATGTTTAGGTGGAATCTTTTTTTCTTGTAGTTTGGAACCATTGCTCCGTGTCCGCTTCTCTGGAGCAGCAGAAAACAACCTTTCTCCCTCCTCTATGTGACATCCTTTTATATATTTGAACATGGCTATCATATCACCCCTTAACCTCCTCTTCTCCAGGCTAAACATGCCCAGCTCCCTTAGCCGTTCCTCATAAGGCATCGTTTCCAGGCCTTTGACCATTTTGGTTGCCCTCCTCTGGACACGTTCCAGTTTGTCCGTGTCCTTCTTGAACTGTGGTGCCCAGAACTGGACACAGTACTCCAGGTGAGGTCTGACCAGAGCAGAATACAGTGGCACTATTACTTCCCTTGATCTAGATGCTATACTCCTATTGATGCAGCCCAGAATTGCATTGGCTTTTTTAGCTGCCGCGTCACACTGTTGGCTCATGTCAAGTTTGTGGTCAACCAAGACTCCTAGATCCTTTTCACATGTACTGCTCTCAAGCCAGGTGTCACCCATCTTGTATTGGTGCCTCTCATTTTTTTTGCCCAAGTGCAATACTTTACATTTCTCCCTGTTAAAATTCATCTTGTTTGTTTTGGCCCAGTTCTCTAATCTATCAAGGTCGTTTTGAAGTGTGATCCTGTCCTCTGGGGTGTTGGCCACCCCTCCCAGTTTGGAGTCATCTGCAAATTTGATCAGGATGCCCTTGAGTCCATCATCCAAGTCGTTGATAAAGATGTTGAATAAGATCGGGCCCAAGACAGAACCCTGTGGCACCCCACTAGTCACTCTTCTCCAGGATGAAGAGGGACCAAAGTTTAATGGACAAGGAGTTTAATAGAATCAAAGAACTGTAGAGTCGGAAGGGACTCTGAGGGTCATCTAGTCCAGCCTCCAGGAATGCAAGAGTTAAAGGTGGAAAAAAAATAATGGAGCAAAGCTTTTCTTCTTCTTTGTGGGGCAAGGAGTAGCGGTGGGGCAGAGAAGGGCAGGGATTTTTTCCAAGCTGCCCCTCGAATTTGGAAAGGATGGCTCTTGCCTGGCGCTGTTTGGACTTGAACCTGGCCCCCTCGGTGTTATCTTGGAGTGTATGTATTTATTTTTTTAACTCTAATAAAATCCATTGAAAAACAAAAAGGGTGGGGAAATATACTCAGAGTCGCAAAGTGATTTCATGCTCTTTATTCAGCTCATAGTGGTGAGGAGGAATGAATGAAACTCCCCTCAAAGTATCTGCTTTATATACATTATTTACACAATGGGCTGCACAGGATTGGCTAATTCTGGAATTCTACTGTAAGCCAATCAGGTTGTGGATTCACTTATATCTGGAGCATGATTGGGTGGTTCCTGCCAACCAATCATACTGCTGCATTGTTCTAGGACCAATCAGACTGCTGCATTCTGAATCCTATTGTTCTAGGACCAATCAGACTGCTGCAGTTTGGATCCTATTCAACTCAGTACATAAGAGGTGGGGAAACCCTCCAAAGACTCCATTATCTCTGCCTCCTCTCCTTTTCTGAGGAAGAAATTCGTCCTAAAATGATCTACAGAAGTATGTTGTGAACCTCCCTGGGAGCTACAGGTTTGCAAAATTAGATAAATATAAAGAGTCTAGAAGCCACCTTATAGTCCTCAATCAAGATTCACATCCTGTGTGTTGCTATGGGGATTGTGCACAGTTGACGTGGTTTGAGGGAATTTATTTTTATTTACCCCAAATAAACCGCCTCAAACTTTCCTCACAGGGGAGCAACGTAGAACCTGAGATGGGAGGCAGTTCATATTCTCTTTCTCTCAATATGATTTTGTTCCCAGTTAGGGAACGTGTTGTGTTTTTTTTAATTTCCACCATTATTATTCCCATATAATAGGGGAGCAGGTCTGTGGCTGGGTTACGCCAGCCCTGCAAAGTTGTCCAGAAGTATTATACCCATTTTCCTAGAGAAAGGAAGGGAAGTTTTTGAATGATAGTCTAAAGTGTAATGCAGTATTGTATTAAATGTGCTGTTGCTCTTGTTGGTAAGGAAATGTAGTGTGGAGGAGGCTGTAAAGCTATTTAACATATCACGCGTAAATATTGAGATCAGTTGCAGACATTAGGTAAAAAGTTTGTTCATCCATCAATATGCGGATGATACCCAGCTCTACCTCTTTCAGATCAGAACCAGTGAAGGTCCTGAGTGAGTGCCTGGAGGCGGTTGGAGGATGGATGGCGGCTAATGGATTGAGGTTGAATCCTGACAAGACAAAAGTATTGTTTTGGTGGGAAAGGGAGTGGGTGGGTGTGGAGGACTCCCTGGTCCTGAATGGGGAAACTGTGCCCCTGAAGGACCAGGTGCGCAGCCTGGGAGTCATTTTGGACTCACAGCTGTCCATGGAGGGACAGGTCAATTCTGTGTCCAGGGCAGCTGTCTACCAGCTCCATCTGGTACACAGGATGAGACCCTACCTGCCCGCAGACTGTCTCGCCAGAGTGGTGCATGCTCTAGTTATCTCCCACTTGGACTACTGCAATGCACTCTACGTGGGGCTACCTTTGAAAGTGATCCAGAAACTACAACTAATCCAGAATGCGGCAGCTAGACGGGTGACTGGGAGCGGCTGCTGAGACCACATAACACCGGTCTTGAAAGACCTACATTGGCTCCCAGAACGTTTCCAAGCACAATTCAAAGTGTTGGTGCTGACCTTTAAAGCCCTAAACGGCCTCGGTCCGGTACACCTCAAGGAGCGTCTCTACCCCCATCATTCTGCCCTGACACTGAGGTCCAGCGCTGAGGGCCTTCTGGCGCTTTCCTTGCTGTGAGAAGTGAGGTTACAGGGAACCAGGCAGAGGGCCTTCTCGGTGGTGGCGCCCGCCCTGTGGAACGCCCTCCCACCAGATGTCAAAGAGAACAACAACTACCAGACTTTTAGAAGACATCTGAAGACAGCCCTGCTTAGGGAAGCTTTTAATGTTTGATGCATTACTGTATTTTAATATTTTGTTGGAAGCCGCCCAGAGTGGCTGGGGAATCCCAGCCAGATGGGCAGGGTATTATTATTATTATTATTATTATTCTCTGATTTCTCTGCAGATTGTCATGAGTCCACAGCGGTTTGGGTTCTTTAGAGTCAAGGTAGAGACTGGAGAAGACAGTGTCTTTCGGATAGGTTTTATTTACACAAATATACAGGCTGAGCATAAGATGGGAGCAGGAGTCACACAAATCTTGCTCCCTTGTTATCTGTAAACAAGTCTGGAGGAACCTACTAACTTTATTCTTTGCTTATTCTCCCCTCTGAGAATTCTGCATTTTCTTACTCAAGCTTTTCCTGCACTCCAAGCATTGATATGATCCCCCACCACTGTGAATTATTTGATGATAATGGAAATTTCTGCTTCTTCAGAAGCTCCTTCCAAGCACTTTTAAAATATTCCTCCACAAAGTGCCTTGGCACAAGCCCTGTCCGTACGCATTACAAACATTTATATGGTTTATTCTTGCGGAAAGAAGGAACTGCTCCTAAAGCTCCTTTAATATTCCACGTCTTTATATGGGTTCTCCGCTGTATGGATTTTTTGGTGGGAATAAAGGCTGGAGATCTGAAGAAAGCTGCTCCCATACACTGCCCATCGATGTGTGAGTTCTTTGGTGAAGATTGCGATGGGAACTCTGAGCGAAGCCCTTTCCACACTCCAGGCATTTATATGGTTTCTCCCCTGTGTGAATTCTCTGATGGCGAGTGAGAGGGGAACACTGACTAAAGCCCTTTCCACACTCCAGGCATTTATAGGGTTTCTCTCCCGTATGAACTCGTTGGTGTGTCGTGAGAGTTGACTTCTCAGTGAAGCTTTTCCCACACTCAGCGCATTTATATGGTTTCTCTCCTGTATGAATTCTTTGATGTTTTCTAAGACAATTTTTCAGAGTGTAGCTTTTTCCACATTCCACGCAGACATGTGGTTTCTCCCGGGTGTGCATTTTTTGGTGATTGACCAGATCCGCTTCCTGACTGAGGCACTTTCCACATTCTGAGCATTTATATTGTGTCTTTGTAGTGTGCGCTTTCTGGTGGTAAATGACACTAGTACGGTTTCTGAAGCTCTTCCCACACTCTAAGCATTTATACGGTTTCTCCCCAGTGTGAATTCTGCGATGGTAAGTGAGATGGTGGCTCTGACTGAAGCTCTTTCCACACTGCAAGCATCTATAGGGTTTCTCCCCCGTGTGAATTCTTTTGTGGGTAGTGAGATTTATCTTCGCAGCGAAGCTTTTCCCACATTCCGAGCATTTAAAGGGTTTCTCGCCAGTGTGAGTTCTTTGATGGTCAGCAAGTCTGTCCTTGCTGCTTAAGCTCTTTCCACATTGCAAGCATTTATACGGCTTCTCCCCCGTGTGAATTCTTTTATGGGTATTGAGGTTCATCTTTAAAGTAAAGCTCTTTCCACATTCCAAACATTTATATGGCTTTTTGCCCGTGTGAATTGTCTGATGAGAAGAAAGGCTAGAATTGTTTCTGAAGCTCTTTCCACACTTCAAGCACTGATACGGCTTCTCCCCGGTGTGAATTCTCTGATGAACACCGAGTTGTACCTTCCGAGTGAAGCTCTTTCCACACTCACTGCATTTATATGGTGTCTCCCCTGTGTGAATTCTCTGATGGCGAGTGAGAGGGGAACACTGACTAAAGCCCTTTCCACACTCCAGGCATTTATAGGGTTTCTCCCCTGTATGAATCCTTTTGTGGGAAGAAAGGGTAGAATTGTGCCTGAAGCTCTTTCCACACTCCAAGCACTGATACGGCTTCTCCCCGGTGTGAATTCTCTGATGATGAGTAAGTTCTTGATGACTAATGATGCTCTTTCCACATTCCAAGTATTGATATGATTTCTCTCCGGGATGAATGGTTTGATGCCGAGTAAGTTTTGAATGACTAATGAAGCTCTTTCCACATTCCAAGCATTTATATTCCTCTGTGTGAATTCTCTGATGAGAAGCTAGGCTAGAATTTTCTCTGAAGCTTTTTCCACATTCCAAGCACTGATATGGCTTCTCCCCTGTGTGAATTCTTTGGTGAATAGTTAGACGTAACTTCTGAGGGAAACTCTTTCCGCATTCCAGGCATTTATATGGTTTCCCCCCCTTGTGAATTATCTGATGAGAAGAAAGGGTAGAATTGTCACTGAAGCTCTTTCCACATTCCAAGCATTCATACTGGTTCTCTCCTGTGTGAATTCTTCGATGAGAAGAAAGGGTAAACTTTTCTCTGAAGCTCTTTCCACATTCCAGGCACTGATACGGTTTCTCCCCTCTGTGAATTCTTTGATGATAAACAAGTCTTTGCTTGCTACTGAAGCTACTTCCGCATTCTGAGCACTTATATGGTTTCTCTCCTGTGTGAATTCTCTGATGGCAAGAAAGGCTATAACTGTCTCTGAACCCTTTTCCACACTCAGAGCATCTATGGGGTTGCTCCCCTTTGTAGTTTTTGCAGTAGGATTTACATTGGTGTTTTGAACCAAGACTTTCCCATTGAATGTGGCAGTTACCACATTGCTTTCCGTCATCTGTTTTTTCCTGGACTGAGGTTGCATGAAAGCCACTGTCCTTTAGAAGCGTCTTCTTTTTCTTTTGTGCTTCGATTTCCCCCCTTTGCTCTTCTCGCTTCCTACAGCTGTCTCGGCCCTGGGTCTCTTTTCTGTGTAGTTCTTCCTTGTTCTTCATTTCCGATTCATCACATTCTGCAATGAATTGAGAAACTCATAAGAGCTTAAGGAAGAAACAGACCCTTATCTAGCTTAACGACTTCCATACTTAGGATAAAGGCAAAACTGAGTGGATATAGATGGAAGTACACATTTAACTGGGACGCGGGTGGCGCTGTGGTCTAAACCACAGAGCCTAGGGCTTGATGATCAGAAGGTCGGCGGCTCAAATCCCCGTGAAGGGGTGAGCTCCCGTTGCTCGGTCCCTGCTCCTGCCCACCTAGCAGTTCAAAAGCACGTCAAAGTGCAAGTAGATAAATAGGAAACGCTCCGGCGGGAAGGTAAATGGCGTTTCCGTGCACTGCTCTGGTTGGCCAGAAGCAGCTTAGTCATGCTGGCCACATGACCCGGAAGCTGTACGCCGGCTCCCTCGGCCAATAAAGCGAGATGAGCGCCACAACCCCAGAGTCGGCCATGACTGGACCTAATGGTCAGGGGTCCCTTTACCTTTACACATTTAACTAGCTCTCCTGACACAGCAGGTATGCTACAGAGTATTGGTTTCAAACCACAGAAACCTGAGTTCAGCTTCCAACTCGGGGATGAATCTCATTGTCTGGTCTTGGGCCAATCACTCTCACTCGACCCAACCCAATTTGAGAACTATGATTCGTGCACCTACTTACTATGCATTTTTGGAATGGCTGGATTTGGGCTGGCTGGAACTAATTATACTTCACAGACCCCCATTTCTCACTAAGAGTAGCTTTGGAAGCGGGGAACCCTTTTTGAATATGACCCCCACGCCTGAAAGAGACCCCTAGACTCTCATCCTTGATATTTGTTGCTTTGCAAGCTTGGATGATCAAGGGAGCGATGGCAGGGGGTTTTGCACCATTTCCACCAGGGTAACACAGTGGCCTGGAGAAAAGGCTTAGCTGTTGTCAGAGTCACCCGTGGTCCCAGCTCACAAGAGACCAAAGTCCAGTCCGGCTTATGTACAAAAGCTTTTATTGAAGAACATTCTTAGCTTTACATCCGAGCTCCGTGACTCTACGTCTGTTACGCTTAGACTGCTGAAGTCCCCTCTGAGTCAGTCCCGCCTCTACACCAGTTTAAGAGGCTTGTACTGGTCCACCTCTTCCTCTCTTTCCTTTTCCGCAGGGTCTTTCTGCCCCCCTGTGTTCTCTCCCTTCGGGACTCCCCAGAGGCTGAATCCTCTGACGCCTGCTCCCCCCTCCTTCGCGCTTTGGGACCAGGCTCCTCCCCAGGGCTCTCTTCACTTCCGCGCGCCTCCCATTTTGAACTTGGCGCGCGTACGTTGCTCCTGACCTTCCCTTCGACAGTTACACTGCTCTCGGTACTACTTTCCGCCCCTTCCGTCAGGACGTCTTGCCCCAATCTCCTTCCCCTCTCTGCTTCCTGTTCTGCTCCTTCTGACACACTGGTCACTCCACCCCCTTCACTCCGTTCCGGCGGAGCACCCAGTCGCGATCTCCAACTCCCACTGGGGGTTCCCCCTTCGTTCCCCTGCTCCTGACTGCTTCCCCCTCTAGCTCCCCTTGGCCTGACCAGAGGGGCTCCCTTTTGGGAGTCCTCCAATTCACTGGACGGACTCATGGACAATCTTGGGTCATTGTCGTCCTCTTCCTCGTCACCCTGGAATCCTTCCCCCTCGCTCTCTGTCTCCTCCCTCATCTGCGCCTCTCTCCCTGAACCCCTGACAGCTGTGTTATGCACAGCGGCTCATCATGGGTGCAGGAACAGAAGAGCCTCTACAGCTTGCACGGATGGAGTAAATTATTTTAAGAGTCCTCAGCCCCCTCTCCAAACCTGTCCATTACAATAGGTTGCTATCAGGCACGGCAAAGTGTTGGTGCTGACCTTGAAAGCCCTAAACAGCCACAGCCCAGTATACCTGAAGGAGCACCTCCACCCCCGTCCTTCAACCAGGGCACCGAGATCCAGCGCCGAGGGCCTTCTGGCAGTTCCCTCACTGCGAGAAGTGAGGTAACAGGGAACCAGACAGAGGGCCTTCTTGGTAGTGGCACCCGCCCTGTGGAACACCCTCCCACCAGATGTCAAGGAAATAAACAACTATTTGACTTTTAGGAGACATCTGAAGGCAGCCCTGTTTAGGGAAGTTTTTAAAGTTTGATGTTTTATCATGTCTTTAATCTTCAGTTGGGAGCCGCCCAGAGTGGCTGGGGAAACCCAGCCAGATGGGTGGGGTACAAATAATAAATTATTACTATTATTATTACAATGATCTTCCTTCCGTACCCTGGTCTATCCAGCTGTACATGGGAGTTTCTGAGCCTTCTTTCCCATAAACCTCCTTCCCACCCCATTCTAGGGAATATATATATATATATACACACACACACACACACAAAGAGGGGAGCCCTGGATTTGCCTTCCCAAAGCCCTAAACACACACAAAAAACAGACACCTGGCACTTCCACTTGCAAAGGCCATAGTTTAGAAAGGCGTGAGTGGAAGATTCAGGGAGAATACGACAGGTACGTGCTTATTCAAGGTTAATTGCAGAGGATTAAGAAGCTCACATACTGCAGGAGTGCCACTGTTGATCCACCTTGGAATATTGGATTTAATTCCATAAAGAAATAAAGGTAAAGGTAAAGGACCCCTGGACAGTTAAGTCCAGTCAAAGGCTACTTGAAGGTTGCGGCACTCATCTTGCTTTCAGGCCGAGGGAGCCGGCTTTTGTCCACAGACAGCTTTCCGGGTCATGTGGCCAGCAGGACTAAACCGCTTCTGGTGCAACGGAACACCATGGCAAGTGCCAGAGCGCACAGAAATGCCGTTTAGTTTCCCACTGCAGTGATACCTATTTATCTACTTGTGCTGGCGTGCTTTCGAGCTGCTAGGTTGGTAGGAACTGGGAGAGAGCAATGGGAGCTCACTCCGTCGCGGGGATTGAAACCGCCGACCCAAGAGGCTCAGTGGTTTAGACCAGGTGATCCAAGGTTGGGAAACACTGGTTTAGACCACAGCTCCACCAACATCATGTTCATTCCGTAAATAAATTCTGACTCATGAAGCATATATTAAGATCCAAGAGGGAGCCTCACCCAGAGATGCCAGGATTCCAACACTCTCCTCCATAACTTCGTTATGCAGAGCCCTCTGGTCAGGATCCAGCAAGGCCCACTCCTCTTCAGTGAACCACACAGCCACGTCCTCAAAAGATATTGGACCCTGAAAGAAAAAGAAAACATTTTCTCCTTGTAGGTAATACAGTGTTATTTGCACTTGCGACCAAGTGAAGATGCCCGGGTGTCAGGATGGCGCCTGATGTCTCCCCCATCTGGAAGTGCATACCTGGGGCTCCTTGGATCACTGTTTTCACACACTAACAACACACCCTGTAGAATTCTACCCATGATATTTTATCTGCACAATCTGAACAGATTACAACATAATTTAAATAGAAACACTTGCAAGTACCAGATTGGCTTAGGATTTAAATATGTGATGTTCTAAAATAATATATCTAAAGTTAAATTGAAAAGAAAGATGTTAATTGATGAAGTGCATTTTATGAGAAATTAGTTTTGGAAAACAGTTACAGTGGTGCCTCGCAAGACGAAAAGAATCCATTCCGCGAGTCTCTTCGTCTAGCGGTTTTTTCGTCTTGCGAAGCAAGCCCATTGACGGCTTAGCAGATTAGCGCTATTAGCGGCTTTTAGCGGCTTATCGGCTTAGCGGATAAGCAGATAAGCGGCTTATCGGCTTAGAAAAAGGGGGGGGGGGAACCCGCAGGAACTCGCAAGACATTTTTGTCTTGCGAAGCAAGCCCATAGGAAATTCGTTTTGCGAAGCACCTCCAAAACGGAAAACTCTTTCGTCTAGCGAGTTTTCCGTCTTGCGAGGCATTCGTCTTGCGGGGCACCACTGTACAATGATATACATAGAAACTCAGCTAGGGGGATACGAGGAAGTCACCTAAAAATTTAACAAAATGGAATTACAGTTAGGATTTATGTTTGTTTGTTTTTTGATGTTTGTTATAAATTTGGAAAATTAATAAAATTTTTGAAAAAGAAAAATAGACCAATTGCCGAACACAATCACCAGCTACTGACAATAAGAAAAAAACGGGGGGGGGGGGGGAAGAGTTCCGGGTTTAAGCAGTGGACACACGCAGTAGTGTGGGAAGGAGCGGGAGCACAAATAGAAAAAACAACAAAACAGCGTGGATGGACCAATGGCGCGCGTGCCAGCAGTGAGGGCCCCGTGTGCCCACTCTGCCACATGTGCCATAGGTTCGCCACTGCTGGTATATACAAACTAGCTTCACCCATTTTTGCATCTGGTGCCACCCACCAGTGGCATGTGAAACCCCAAATCTTTCACAGACGAGAATGCAGCCCCCACTCTGAATAAGTCTCCTGCTTGGCAGGGGGTTGGACTCGATGGCCCTTGTGGTCTCTTCCAACTCTATGATTCTATGATTCACTCCTGCCCTACCTGATCTGGTTCTGCAGCAGCTCCTTCTCCTCCCCAAAGAAGAGATGTCCGAGTAGATCTTCTCAGCATCATCCCATCACCTGTGAGAGACAAAGGTTGGGTGAAGCCGTTGGCTCATATTTATCTCAGAGGCGAATGAAAGCATGTCTACTGCTTGCATTGGCAGCCATTCTTCTCTCTTGTGGAGGGAATGAATAAAATTTACTTCCCTAAACAGGGCTGCCTTTAGATGTCTTCTAAAAGTCAGGTACAGTGGTACCTCAGGTTACATACGCTTCAGGTTACAGACTCGGCTAACCAGAAATAGTACCTTGGGTTAAGAACTTTGCTTCAGGATGAGAACAGAAATCGTGCTCTGGCGGCACAGCAGCAGTGGGAGGCCCCATTAGCTAAAGTGGTGCTTCAGGTTAAGAACAGTTTCAGGTTAAGAACGGACCTCCAGAACGAATTAAGTACTTAACCCGAGGTACCACTATACAGTGGTACCTCGGTTTACAAACTTAATCGGTTCCAGAAGTCTGTTCTTAAACCAAAGCCGTTCTTAAACTGAGGTGCGCTTTCTCTAATGAGGTGCCCTTCCACCGTTCGGATTCCGTTCTTAGACCGAGGTAAAGTTCGCAAACCGGGACACTACTTCCGGTTTTGCGGTCGTTCGTAAACCAAATCATTCTTAAACAGGACTGTTTTTAAACCGAGGTACCACTGCAGTTGTTTATTTCCTGCATGCAGACTGAAGTCTCTTCCCTCGCCAGATCAAAAAAGGCCACGGATCCCTTTCAAAACCAACAGAGGGAGACCATATGGAGACACAGCCGATGGATCCTTACCCAATGGATCCTTATCCTTCTCTCTGCCATCCAATGGAGATCTCTCTGTGTCAGGGAAATCACTTCTAATTTCCACAAGCAGACCCTTTACCTGAAACAGCGATGAGGATTGGAGGACATTGAATGGGGAGATGTATTAGAAAACAGAATGACACTGGGGAAAACATAAGCAGTACTTGTAAGATTTTCCAGAGAACGTTGGTGAATGAAAGTAGAGGTTTTTGGGGGTGTCCTCCCTCCATCTCTTTTTTTGAAATAATTTTTATTTGGTTTTACAAATATAAAATCATAACGATACAAAATACATATCCATATTTAGAGATTCCTCTGAATCTCTGGACTTCCCAGGTCCCAGGGTGGTTAGATTGGTCACAACTAGGGCCAGGGCCTTTTCAGTACTGGCCCCAACTTGGTGGAATGCTCTGTCACAAGAGACTAGGGCCCTGCGGGACCTGACATCTTTCCGCAGGACCTGCAAGACAGAGCTGTTCCCCCGGCTTTTGATTTGGACTCAGTCTGACCCTTATGTTTCCCTCCCCTTACGGTTTTTGATCTATGGGCTATTTTTAAAATGAGGCTGCATTTTAAATTACATTTTAACCTGCATTTTAAATTGTTGTTTAGTCGTGTCCAACTCTTCGTGACCCCATGGACCACAGCACGCCAGGCACTCCTGTCTTCCACTGCCTCCCACAGTCTGGTCAGACTCATGTTTGTTGCTTCGAGAACACCGTCCAACCATCTCGTCCTCGCATTTTAAATTAGTTTCTTCCTATTATGTTTTTACTGTAATTTTATTGGCATTAGCCACCCTGAGCCGGGGAATAAATAAAATTATTTTATTATTATTATTCCCCCTCTATAGGTCCTGTTGTCAACCTTTTCAACTGCATCTTATTCAGTACCCCATATTTTACGTCACTCCATTTTGTCCAAAATATTACCCTCCCTCTCTTTCCGAATCTGTTGGGACTATCTGGATCAGGAGCAGCAAATATTCCACCTCAATGTTTCTCAGGGGCAATGAGAGATTTAGTGCAAAAACACCTGAAGGCCATCACAAGATCTTGAGATGCTCTCACCTGCAGCTCCTCCTGCTTCTTCTCCTCTGCCTGACTCAGGAGGAAACCTTCGGCCAGGGCCACCGCCTGGGAACTGGTCTCCGCCCCACATTCCCTGACCCAGTTCTCCATCTCCGGGGGGAGGACAGCCAGGAACTGCTCCAGGATCACCAGGTCCAGGATATGAGCCTTGGTGTGTCTCTCTGGCTTCAGCCAGTGACGGCAAAGACGGTGGAGTCGGCTGCAAACCTCTCGAGGTCCCTTGGCCTCCTGGTAGCGGATCGGCCTGAAATCCTGATGCTGAGCATCTGAGCTGAGGGTGTCCTCTTTACCCAGGACCTCCTGTGTGTTCCTTTCCCAGAATCCCTCACTGCTCTCGCTTTTGATGGGATCGGCGCCTCTTCCTGCTTCAGTGGCATCCGCCTCTTGCTCTTCCATCTTTCACCTGCATAAAACCCACGTTGCTGATTAAAGCTTATTTCTCCCTTTGATTTGCCGTGTTTGTCCCATTCTTATCAGCCTGGGAAAAACACACGCTACTTTTCCAAGCCTGCCAGCTGCATTCTACCAATAATAATAATAATAATAATTGATAATTGATAATCAATAATCAATAATAATAATAATAATTTATACCCCACCCTCCCCAGCCAAGGCTGGGCTCAGGGCAGCTAACAAGCAATAATAAAAACAAGTTGAATGAATACAACTTAAAAACAAAATTAAAATACGACATTAAAATATTGAAACATTAAAATATTAAAATGTAGTCTCATCATTTACATTACATTCATGTACCATGCAAGAGTGTAATCATCTATGGTTCCTTTTATTTCCAATTAATTTTTAATTCATTTTCCAAATTCTAAAACAAATTAACAACAAATCAGTTTAGAATTTAACACCAATTTAGCAATTGACCCCCCCCCATAGGATTCTTTTCCCTCCCTCCTTTGCTGCTCCTAGTAAAACACTTTCCCTTAATTTCTAATACTTTCCCATTCATCCCTTTTCCCGCTGGCTCTGCATGTCCCATTCTTGTTTAGACATTTAACTGACATTTCCCCAGCGAATCAAATTATTCTTCCTTCCTCAATCCATATAAATCATAATTTTAAATCGTATTTCCTCCAATACAACCCAGTAAATCATCCTGTCTTTTTCATCTATGGTTCCTAAGCCCCACTTTAACCCTGCAAATGCTGGACAGAAACATTCCCATAAAGAGGGCGGCCCCAGGAAAACAGTACAACAGGGGAGGAAGGCAGCCCGGGCCGACACACGATCCACTGGATCCCCAGTCTCTCCCACTTGGCCTGATCCAGCCGGCTCTTCTTACATAATAATAAATAATAATAATTTATTATTTATACCCCGCCCATCTGGCTGGGCTTCCCCAGCCACTCTGGGCGGCTTCCAAAAAATATATTAAAATACTAAAATACATCAAACATTAAAAGCTTCCTTAAACAGGGCTGCCTTCAGATGTCTTCTAAAAGTCTGGTAGTTGTTGTTCTCTTTGACATCTGGTGGGAGGGCGTTCCACAGGGAGGGCGCCACTACCGAGAAGGCCCTCTGCCTAGTTCCCTGTAACTTGGCTTCTCGCAGGGAGGGAACCACCAGAAGGCCCTCGGAGCTGGACCTCAGTGTCCAGGCAGAACGATGGGGGTGGAGACGCTCCTTCAGGTATACTGGACTGAGGCCGTTTTAGGGCTTTAAAGGTCAGCACCAACACTTTGAATTGTGCTCGGATACGTACTGGGAGCCAATGTAGGTCTTTCAAGACCGGTGTTATATGGTCTCGGCGGCCGCTCCCAGTCACCAGTCTGGCTGCCGCATTCTGGATTAGTTGTAGTTTCTGGGTCACCTTCAAAGGTAGCCCCACGTAGAGCGCATTGCAGTAGTCTAAGCGGGAGATAACCAGAGCATGCACCACTCTGGCGAGACAGTCCGCAGGCAGATAGGGTCTCAGCTTGCATACCAGATGGAGCTGGTACACAGCTGCCCTGGACACAGATTTAACCTGTGCCTCCATGGACAGCTGTGAGTCCAAAATGACTCCCAGGCTGCGCACCTGGTCCTTCAGGGGCACAGTTACCCCATTCAGGACCAGGGAATCCTCCACACCTGCCCACCTCCTGTCCCCCAAAAACAGTACTTCTGTCTTGTCAGGATTGAACCTCAACATGATTGAACCTCAACATTGTTCTGGCCAAATGCAGGACAGCGGCAGGCAGGCAGGAACAGTGGATGTTGGGGCGATTTTCTTTTCCACCTGGTGCTGAAAGAACTTCAAAACAATCCATTACAATTCTCATCCGTACGGCTAACTTGACGCAACAATTAGTTTTCATTTCATTCAGTGATAGAGGCATGGTTGGTTGTCCTTAGTTGACCATGCTCCCCCCCCCAACATTTTTCAGTGCCAAGAAAAAATAATGAAATGAAATTTAATAACCGAACAGAAAGATAACCCACCCAAGTGATGCTGACACAAAAACCACACACAGACTTTTAGAAGACATCTGAAGGCAGCCCTCTTTAGGGAAACTTTTAATGTTTGATGTATTACAGTATTTTAATATTTTTTGGGAAGCCACCCAGAGTGGCTGGGGAAGCCCAGCCAGACAGGTGGGGTATAAATAATAAATAATAATAATTATTATTGTTATTATTATTATATATACTAAGTAAAATAATGTTAAGTCTTCCCTCGCCTTCTCCCCCAACCTTAAACTGTATACAACATTCATGTCTCACTTTGAATGATTGGATGCAACTGATTGGTAGACTCTGCGACCTGAAAATAATTGAAAAATTTAAAATAGAGACGCATTTTTGTAACCCAAGAAAATATTTAATTTTTTTTTTAAAAAAGAAAGAAAATCCTATTCGTTTCAGGCTCTCCCCTCCATGTGTGCTTTAAGTAACTTTTAAAACTGCATATTAAAAGTCCATCTAATTTGTAATCTTGCGTTGTATCTGAAATCTGTGTAACATTGCAAGACAGATAGGTAGCCGTGTTGGTCTGCCATAGTCAAAACAAAATAAAAAAATTCCTTCCAGTAGCACCTTAAAGACCAACTAAGTTAGTTCTTGGTATGAGCTTTCGTGTGCATGCACACTTCTTTAGATACACACATTCCTGGAAGGAATTTTTTTATTTTGTTTTAACATTGCAAGAGTTATTTAAAACCTGCCAAATCCCATCACCACCTTTTTCCTGAGAATTTGGGATCCAGGGGACCATTCCCTCCAGCATCTCCCCTCCCAGCTCACCTTAAACGGACCACCCACGTTGACTCATTGTTCTGCACCTGAGAAGGCGCTCTCTCTCCGCGCCCCCCCATCCCACGCATTGGTCTCCATGGCAACCTCTTCGCACTTGCAGACCCGAGGCCATTCACAGGCAGGGCCGGGGAGCTACCTTTGCCATCACAAAGGAACCGGTCGGGCTGGTTTCCTCTCGCGTGCCTCCCACCTGCACGGATGCAGGATTGCAGGTCTGGAAGCGGCGCGCCACGACACCCCATAAGAGCCTTCCTAACGACGCAACCCGCTCAGCTCCCACCGGAGCCCCGCGCCTTTGTTGTCACGTGTGAAGGCGCAGACGCGTGTCGGTGCTGCAGCTCAGCTGCAGCTCAGCCTTGCAGACCGGCTTTCAAATCCCCGCCTCCCCCTGGCTGTGCTGATAAGAAGAAATCAAGGCGCTCCACTCCCTGACCTGGGTATGGGGTTGTTTATTTATTTGGGGGGGGTCCCCCAAAATAGATCATCTGCAAAGGCCTCCGTTGCACCCCCCCCCACTGCCCAGGGAAACCCCTTCGACCCAAATCAGGGACACTCACCAGGTGCAGACGGATGCTGATGCAGAACACGGGTCAGACAAAGGCTCCTGCTTTGCGTGCTGCCCCGCTCGTGAGAATGCGGACTGGAAAGAGGTGCTTTATCTCCCACCCCCTCTGGGCCCCGCCTCCAACTCCTCCTCCTCCTCCTCTCCCCCAAACCTCCTCCCTCTGCATGCATCCGGTTCACTTTAACCCTTACAGCACTGAACTGCAGAGGGGACCTCCCTCCTTCCCTCTCCCCAAAATACCCCAGTAATAAGATCATTAAGTTTGCAGATGATACAATGGTGGTTGGCTTGATCACAGCTGGAGAGGGGAAGGCGGCCTATAGGAAGGAAGTTGAGCAGTTGGGGGAGTGGCGCAGGAAAAACAACTTAAAGAAAACAAAAGAGATTATTCAGGAAATATAAATTGAATATTCAGCCATTGAGGGGAAGTGCGGGGAACAGGTCTCGGTGTTTCGATTTCTGGGAATGGAGTTGAGAGATGACCTAACCTGGGGGGGAAACAGTAAAGATCTGATGAAGCGAGCACAGCAGAAGTTATATTTTCTGAGAATCCTCCGGAAAAACAATCTCTCAAAGGACCTGTTGATGGCATTTTGCCATTGTACTGTGGAGAGTGTATTAACTTATGGTCTGTGTGTGTGGTTTGGGAGCTGCACGGTCAGGGGAAAAACAATGCTATCCAGGGTTGTAAAGACTGCGGAGAGAATAATTGGGTGCCCTCTTCCCACCTTGGATCAAATCTAGGCTTCCAGGTGCCATAAGAAAGCTGCAGAGATAACGCAGGATCGTGCGCACCCCGGAAATGATCTCTTTCAGCTTCTGCCTTCTGGAAGAAGGTACAGGGTTATAAAGACTAGGACTAGCCGCCTGGGAAACAGTTTCTATCCAAATGCGGTTTTGGTTTTAGACGCAGTGTAAAGGTAAAGGGACCCCTGACCATTAGGTCCAGTTGTGGCCAACTCTAGGGTTGCGCCACTCATCTCGCTTTATTGGCCGAGGGAGCCGGCGTACAGCTTCCGGGTCATGTGGCCAGCATGATTGAGCTGCTTCTGGCGAACCAGAGCAGCGCACGGAAACGCCGTTTACCTTCCCGCCGGAGCGGTACCTATTTATCTACTTGCACTTTGACGTGCTTTTGAACTGCTAGGTTGGCAGGAGCTGGGACCGAGCAACGGGAGCTCACCCCGTCACAGGGATTCGAACCGCCGACCTTCTGATCAGCAAGTCCTAGGCTCTGTGGTTTAACCACAGTGTAAGGAGTCTCTATGGCATAGCTATCAACGATTCCCTTTTTAAAAGGGAAATTCCCTTATTCCGAATAGGATTCCTCGCAAGGGAAAAGTTGACAGCTCTGCTCTATGGGAGTACAGTGGTACCTCGGGTTAAGAACTTAATTCATTCCGGAAGTCCGTTCTTAACCTGAAACTGTTCTGAAGCACCACTTTAGCTAATGGGGCCTCCCGCTGCCACTGCGCAATTTTGTTCTCATCCTGAAGTAAAATTCTTAACCTGAGGTACTATTTCTGAATTAGCGGAGTCTGTAACTTGAAGCGTATGTAACCCAAGGTACCACTGTATACTGTATTTTTAAAATGGGGTATCTGAGTTTTTAGGGAGCTAACCGGGTTGGGATAGCAGGCTTGTTGGTTTTGAATGTCTTATGTAGATATTTTTTTTCCAGTTTCGTTGTTCTGTATGGGTCAATGAAAATAAAGATTATCGTATCATATCTCTTTGCATTCCTTTGAAAGCAAAAGAACCAAGGGGGCAATGAATCATGGAATTGCAGAGCCGGAACATCCAGTCCACACCCCCCCCCCGAAATGCAGGAATCTTTTGCCCTAGAATGTGCTATTCTAGGCTCCATCCCCAGAAGTATAGTGTCCAAATCAAGGGAAGTCAGAAGTTCCACTCTGTTCTGCCTTGGTGTGTCCAGTTCTGGGTGCCACGGTTTTATTTTTATTTTTCCAAAAATTTTATTAGTTTTCACAATATTATAAACAAAAACAAACACACAAGACAAACAAACATAAAACATAAAACATAGCCTTATTGAAAATTACAGTTATTAACTTTGTTAAGTGACTTCCTCGCTTCCCCTTGGTTGAATTTCAATGCATGTCTTTTTAACGGTTTTCCAAATCCCAATTTTTATGAAATTTAACTTAAACATTAACATCCTTAGATCTTCACCTTATGGAATTTAACATATTAATTCATCACTTAACATAAATAAAATCCTAAGCCCATTAAGTATCTGCAAGCTATTTTCAGTTAGTTTAACTTAACAAATTTAACTAAATAATCATTAAATTTATTCCACTCTTTCTGATACTCCTCCTGATACTCCGGTTTTAAGGACAGAATCTTAAAGTTGGAAGGGACCCCAAGGGACATCTTGTCCAGCCCCCTCCGATGCAGGAACCACCGCTAAAGCACCCATGAGAGATTGCCACCAGACCTCCAGGAGGAAACAGGTATTGCACAGAGATGGTGCTCTACTGAGGTATCAGACTACAAAAATAGGAGGAGGAAGCTGGCAGAGAAGACTCCAAGCTGTTTTAGCATTTCTGTGAATGTTCAGTCCCCCATTCCCCCCACCCAGAAATCCCATCATCTCACACCTCAATACGGCCCATCACTCAGGGAGAAATGTGCTAAGAGGAAGGCACACTTTGCAAACCCTCACTAGGATCAACTCCCACCCGGAAACCTATGTCCCCACTGTGGACGGACGTGTGGATCCAGAATTGGCCTCCACAGTCACTTACAGACTCACTGTCAAGACTGTGTTCATGGAAGACAATCTTAGCTACAAGGGATTGCCTAAGAAGAAGGGGGAAAAGATAAAGCCCTAAATGGCTTGGGACACATGTTCCTGAAAAGGTGGCTTTCCCAATATCAACCATCTTCCACCTGAAGAGCGACAGCTGAGCACATTAGTGCCACTAGGAAGCGCCACCCACTTGGTGTTGACAGGGCCTTTTCAGTGGCAGCCCCTCTTCTGTGGAATGCCTTTCCGAAAGCGCCAAATGATTTGTATCAAAGCCATCTCACCTCACTAGATCTCCGTCTGAGCAACTGAGAGTCCAATGAACACGAAGGGGAAGGGTGAACTTTATCTCCAGCTATAATGCCCAAAATCCAATAGTAACCACATGCGTGGGCATCGCTTAAGAAACACAGGAGAGGGAGGCCAATTTTGAAGCAGGAATGACCAAAAACAACAAACAAAAAGCCCGGCAAAAAGGTGGAAGAGAATTAAGTTTCTAAAACGGATTTTTATTAAAGTTTTCACAATACAATAAAATAATATCTAGAACAAGCAGAATCGGGAATATAAGAGAGGAAAGAGGGAAAGGAAAAAAAGAGGGAGGGAGGAGAGCAAAGCTATAAGTAGGGGTCAGCAAACTTTTTCAGCAGGGGGCCGGTCCACTGTCCCTCAGACCTTGTGGGGGGGCCGGATTATGTTTTGAAAAATAATAATGAACAAATTCCTATGCCCCACAAATAACCCAGAGATGCCTTTTAAATAAAAGGACACATTTTACTCATGAAAAAGCACGCTGATTCTTGGACCGTCTGCAGGCCAGATTGAGAAGGCGATTGGGCCAGATCTGGCCCCCAGGCCTTAGTTTGCCTACCCATGCTATAAAAAACACCAAAGATAAAGGAGGAAGACATCCGATTCTCCGTCTACATTAGAAAAGAATTATTTAAGACATTTTTTAAAATGTGTAAGAGCATTACGACTAATTGGGGACAGTGCTGTGTTTCGGATATACGGTTTTATTTACATATATATGCAGCCTAAGCATAAGGTGGAGAGGCCTCCCAAAATTCACATTCCCTAAGATTTTGCTCCCCCATTTGATCTTTGGGGAGATGCTGGGATATTCGCACGCCGACCTCTCCAAACTCCACCAGGAAAAATAAGACCAGACTGTCCCCTGTCCACAAGATGGCCTCTGAGGCGGGGGGTTCAGTTCACAAACCTTTCGATTATATACAGTTTCCTTATTCTATTTCTACATCTACTATCAGCATCTAAAACCGCCAGAGCCTTTTCCCACGGAATCGCATTCTAGATACTAGGGATATTCTTCTTTTAAACTAAAGGGGTATTTAGCTAGGGCAGTTAGGTAAGCTTTAAAGAGAGGGCCGATGGGAGTTTAGGTGACCCCCATGAAGTCACAGTCAATTTTAATTTTCCATGTTACAGCCGCTTCACCAGGTTATCTTAATGCAGTTTATTTCAGTCTTCGCTTTCCCTTTTTATTAATCGTGTTTTATTTTACCCACAGTTCCTTTTATCTTTCCCTTCCCCAAGATTCATTTATATATAGTTTGCAGTTGCTCTCCCTTTCAATACTTCCATGGTTCATAAACAAAACTATAGCTATTGTTCTTCTGCTGCATGTATTCAAAATAAAACTTTCCAGGTGGGTTTTTTTAGCTTCTTGGATCCCGTTTGGTCACCAACATCTTGCAAATCAAAGTCCTTGTTTTCACATGCGTTTATTTGGTTTCCTCCCTGGGAGAACTCTTTAATGCCAGGTAAGGCTGAAACTTTCTGGAGCTCTTTCAAACTTCAAAGCACTGACAGTTAAAATCTCATAGCTACATGAATTTTCTGGTGGTGGAGGGGGAGTTGGGAAGATGAATGTGGTGGAAGGATTTCAATTTTTCTGGCCTTTATATGGACCCTACCCTTTGAGAATTCTCACCCAAGCTTTTCCCGCACTCCAAAGCTTTAATATAATCTCAACCCCCAACTGTGTATCCTTTGATTACTGAAGTTTCTCCTTCTTCGTAAGGTCTCTGCAATGATTTCTACGGTTTCTCTGCTTCGGGAAGTATTTGATGGGAAAGCGAGACTTTTCTTGAAGCTATTTCCGCATCCCAAGCATCTATATCGGTTCTCCGCTGTACGGATTCTGTGGAGGGAACAAAGGCTGGAGCTGCGAAGAAAGCTGTTCCCACACTCCAAACATGGAGGTGTGACTTCTCTGATGGAGACTGAGAGAGTAGCTCTGCGTGAAGGTTTTCCCACACTCCATGCATTCGTACGGTTTCTCCCCTGTGTGAGTTCGGTGGTGTTTCGTGAGCGTGGTCTTCTCCGTGAAGCATTTCCCGCATTCAAAACATTTATACCGTTTCTCTCCCGTGTGGATTCTCTGATGACGTCTGAGGTAATTCTTCAGAGTGAAGCACTTCCCGCAGTGCAAGCACATATGGGGTTTCTCCTGGGTGTGGATTTTCTTATGGTTGACGAGATCCGCCGCCCGTCTGACGCACTTTCCACACTCCAAACACTTATACGGCTTATCCCCAGTGTGGATTTCCTGATGGTAAGTAAGGTTCGTGCTGTTTCTGAAGCCCTTTCCGCACTCCAGGCATTTATAGGGTTTCTCCCCAGTGTGGACTCTCCGGTGGTAAGCGAGGTTGGAGTTCCGACTAAAGCTCTTTCCACACTCCAGGCATTTATACGGTTTCTCCCCTGTGTGGATTCTTTCATGTGCGGTAAGGTGCACCTTCAGAGTGAAGCTCTTCCCGCATTCCAAGCATTTGTACGGTTTCTCCCCGGAGTGAATCGTCTGGTGGTTTGCCAGGATCACCTTCCGAGTGAAACTCTTTCCGCACTCGAAACATTTGTACGGCTTCTCGCCGGTGTGAACTCTCTGATGATTAGTGAGAATGATCTTCCGAGTGAAGCTTTTCTCACACTCCAGGCATTTGTAGGGTTTCTCCCCGGTGTGGATCCTCTTGTGGTAAGACAAGCTGCAGTTGTGTATGAAACACTTGCCACACTCCAGGCATTGAAACGGCTTCTCCCCTGTATGAATTCTCTGATGATTAGTAAGACGTAACTTCCGAGAGAAGCTCTTTCCACATTCCTTGCAGTTGTAAGGTTTTTCCTTCGTGGGAATTATCGGAGGCGGAGAAGAAAGGCTATCATCTCTGAAGTCCCCTCCACATTCAAAAGACCGGTATGGTTCCTCCTCTGGGTGAATTTCCTGAGGAGAAGAGATGGTGGAGTTTTCTCCAAAGTTCTTCTCACATTCCATGTATTGATATGGTTTCTCTCCAGTACAGCTGCCTTTTCCCTCTGTCTCTGTCGCATGTTGTTCTCCATTATTCTCGGTTTCAGATAGATCACCTTCTGCAATGAAGAGAGAAACTGATAAGAGCCTGAGGAAGAAATAGAGCCTCAAATCACCGATGTAGTAGCAAGGTTGAAGCTTACTGGGAAATGATATATAATGAATTGAAAAGGATGTTCTAAATAACTTTTATTTAAAAAACAACAGCCCAGAAGCTTTTCTTTTGGGAATTATAGGGACAGAACTACCTAAATCAGGCATCCCCAAATTTGGCCCTCCAGATGTTTTGGGACTACAACTCCCATCATCCCTAGCTCACAGGACCAGTGGTCAGGGATGCTGGGAATTGTAGTCCCAAAATATCTGGAGGGCTGAGTTTGAGGGTCCCTGACCTAAATTGTATAGAAATTTATTTATGTATGCGACTACAGCAGCAAGAATGCTACTTGCCCCAAAATGGAATGAAGGAGAGGTTCCAGCAAAGGAAAAATGGATACAAAAACTTATGGAATATGCAGAAATGTTGAAACTTACCGGAAGAATAAGGAATCAAGAAAACAAACTTTTATAAAAGGTAAAGGTTTATTGAATATTTACAGATAAATTGCGAACAGATAAAAAACACAGGCAGGATTATTGTAATAATATTGTAAATGTTGAAAGTAGATAATTAAATGAATTTGGATATGCAGAAGATATTAAAAATAAATTTAAGGAACCGGAGAAGGGGAAGGAAGTCAAACTTTGAAATGTATAAATTTGAAAAGTATAAATAAAAACTTTTTTTTTTTTAAAAAAAAGAAACTAGCTTCCAGGTGGAATATCCAGAAATCGCTGAAATGTATGGCAACCCATGTCGGAAGTGAAGATTTTTTGGTGAATTTACTTTTTAAAAGCTCAATTTATTTGGAGATTTAGCAAGAAAAGGACAACAACTTTTTGAAATACGGCAAACCTACAATCCTTAAAAACTTTTAATATATATATATATATTTACAAATTTCAGAAAATTACAAATTTAATACACAAGACATATTTTCCAATCAATATTCATTGAAAATTACTTGTTTCACCCACCGAAGAAATCAGAAACTTGCATTTCAAAAGGCCTGGCCTATTCTGACCTGTCAGGTCAATTGGAGGGGGTATATTCAGAAAGAACACATTCAAACTTACTGTATTTTTCGCCCTATAGGACGCACTTTTTCCCCTCCCAAAATGAAGGGGAAATCTGGGTGCGTCCTATGGGGTGAATGCAGGCTTTCGCTGAAGCTTGGAGAGCGCTTCAGAAAGAGCACTCTCCAGGCTTCAGGAAGACATCCGCAGCCTAGGCAGCCCTGCGGGAGTTCCCGCAGGGCTGTCTAGGCTGCGGATAGTAGTTTGCTTCCCGGAGCGCCCGGAGCGCTGAAAACAGAGCGCCCGGCGCTTCGGGAACACATCCGCAGCCTAGGCAGCCCTGCGGGAGTTCCCGCAGGGCTCCCTACACTGTGGATAGCAGCCTACCGCCCGGCGCGCCCTGAAGCAGAGCGCCCCGTGTGCCGGACAGACATCAGCCAGCCCCACAAGCTTGGGGAACAGCGGGGAGGCGCAGCACCGCTATCCTGCTGTTCCTCGACCTGGTTTTGTTTCTCCGACCTGGTTTTGGGGGGGAAATAAAGGAAATGTTTTTCCCCTTTATTTCCCCCCCCCCCAAAAAAAACTAGGTGCGTCCTATGGGACGGAGCGTCCTATGGGACGAAAAATACGGTAACTGCAGTGGATTAAGAACTCCTGAGCTAATCACATACAGAAATTTCAAAACAGGTACTTTGATCTAAACGGGTTACTTACCCTGAGAGGCCGCAGTCCCATAGATCTCTTCCATGACTCCCCGATTCAGAGTTCTCTGGTCTGGATCCAGCAAAGCCGTACTCCCCTTCTGCAAAATGCACAGCTACGTCCTCAAAGGACACTGGGAGGGAAAGGAAAACATTTCATCCTTGTAGATCAGATTATCAACCAGCTACATAAAGGTAAAGGGTAAAGGGACCCCTGACCATTAGGTCCAGTTGTGACCGACTCTGGGGTTGCGGCGCTCATCTCGCTTTATTGGCCGAGGGAGCCGGCGTACAGCTTCCGGGTCATGTGTCCAGCATGACTAAGCCGCTTCTGGCGAACCAGAGCAGTGCACGGAAACGCTGTTTACCTTCCCGCCAGAGCGGTACCTATTTATCTACTTGCACTTTGACGTGCTTTCGAACTGCTAGGTTGGCAGGAGCAGGGACCGAGCAACGGGAGCTCACCCCGTCGCGGGGATTCGAACCACCAACCTTCTGATCGGCAAGTCCTAGGCTCTGTGGTTTAACCCACAGCGCCACCCGCTGTGGGTTAAAGCATTTCATCCTTGTAGATCAGACTATCCACCAGCTACATAAAAAAGGCTATTTGCTGATCATTATTCTCGTAATTTAATGAAACCTTCTTGAGTGGCGTTCTCAAGGAGAGAGAACTGTTTAGGCTCAGGGAGGGTCATTTCCGGAAAGAGATTGCTTGCCAGGACTTGCTAGCTCCATCGCCTGTGAGAGGAAAAGGGAAGCTCATGCCTGTGTCTCAGAGGCAAACTGAAACGCATCCAAACAAGAAAAAGTTGTATCGGCGGTCTGAGTGGATAAACAAAACTTTTTTGTTCGGAGCTGTAGCCCACCACAAGAAAGATGCAACGAACACACGAGGTCAAGAGGGATGTGAATAAACAATCAAAAGTTTATTATTGGATCCACACAGGCGTCAAACGTATGTTAACGATAAAAAACCTACTTTCCCCTTCGATTAGTCATGGGTTGGTTTTTCTTAAAGACAATTTTTGGTTTGTTTTTTTTTAAACAAATACAAAAACGATTAAGCACCTATCCATTATTCAAGATTCAAACATATTACTTTACTGAGAATATTGAGTACAGTGGTACCTCAGGTTAAGTACTTAATTCGTTCCAGAGGTCCGTACTTAACCTGAAACACCACTTTAGCTAATGGGACCTCCTGCTGCTGCCGGGCCGCTGGAGCACAATTTCTGTTCTCATCCTGAAGCAAAGTTCTTAGCCCGAGGTACTCTTTCTGGGTTAGCGGAGTCTGTAACCTGAAGCGTATGTAACCTGAAGCATATGTAACCCGAGGTTCCTCTGTAGTCGGCACAAGATCTCGATTTGGGTCTGGCGAGATGCTCAGACATTGCCGTATCCCAGATAGCCAGCTGTCCTGGCTTTGTTTTTAGCCTCGGGGCTGGGGGTCCGGGAGCGAAGGCATATGGGATAGATCCACATATATATACTTTGTAACTAAGTCTGCCTTCAGGGATCCAACTGTGAAATGATGATTCGTTTGTAAACTTATTTTATATACTTTACACAAGATTGTGGTATGTTTATTTCTTTAAGAGGGATAATAAGGGGACTTAAAGGTAAAGGTAAAGGGACCCCTGACCATTAGGTCCAGTTGTGGCCGGCTCTGGGGTTGCGGCGCTCATCTCGCTTTATTGGCCGAGGGAATCCAGCGTGCAGCTTCCGGGTCATGTGGCCAGCAGGACTAAGCCGCTTCTGGCGAACCAGAGCAGCGCATGGAAACGCCGTTTACCTTCCCACCGGAGCGGTACCTATTTATCTACTTGCACTTTGACGTGCTTTTGAACTGCTAGGTTGGCAGGAGCAGGGGCCGAGCAACGGGAGCTCACCCCGTCATGGGGATTTGAACCACGACCTTCTGATCGGCAAGTCCTAGGCTCTGTGGTTTAACCCACAGCGCCACCCGAGATGCTTAAACAAGCCTGCAACCAGCTACCTGCTGTGCGTTTAAAGGGGAATGTAAACTCTGCTAAGTTATAGAATTTGCTAGCACAAGTTAGTACTTCGTTCTGGAGGTCTGTTCTTAACCTGAAACTGTTCTTAACCTGAAGCACCACTTTAACTAATGGGGCCTCCTGCTGCTGCCGTGCTGCCACCGCACGATTTCTGTTCTCATCCTGAAGCAAAGTTCTTAACCTGAGGTACTATTTCTGGGTTAGCGGAGTCTGTAACCTGAAGCGTCTGTAACCCAAGGTACCACTGTAAACAATATATCCTCCCTGAACCTTCTCACACCTTTCTCTTCCCAGTTCCCTCCCATTCCAATGGGCATAAGCAACAATGCTGCAAAGAGAACCGGTGTGGTGTAGCGGTTAGAATGTTGGACTAGGAGCCGGAAGACCCGGGTTCGAATCCCCGCTCAGCCACGAAGCTCACTGGGTGACCTTGGGCCAGCCACTGCCTTTCCGCCTAGCCTACCTCACAGGGTTGTTGTGAGGAAAGGATGGGGGGGGGCAGAAAGGTGGGGTATAAAGGCTGGTGATGACATCACTCCTATGCATCCCTGTTGCCACTGCCTGGCCAGCTAGGGTCAGAGGGCTCGGTTAATCTGCATTCATTTCCATCTGAACAGTTCATTTCCACCAGGAAGTCTTGCGTAGTTGAGTCTTTACTTCAGTGGCTCTCAAAACATTTTTCCTCTGGGGCATAGCTGTCAAGCATCCCTTATTTGGCGGGACAGTCCCTTATCCCACTGCCATGTCCTACTGCTGTCCCTTATTGATGATGTCCCTTAAATAAGCTACTGAAGGTAATGGGGCCCTTTCTATGTCCAGCTGTCCTTTGTCAACAACAAATTGTTGCTGTTTTTTTGTGTTGAATATATGCTATATGGTAATTTATGGACCTAATAGGTATCTAAAGCCATTTGCACGCAACAAAATATGTATTTTATCAAAGTAATTGTTGATCCCTTATTTTGGCTGCTGATCCCTTATTTTCGAGGCTGCTGGTCCCTTATTTTCAAATCTGTAAGTTGACAGCTATGCTCTGGAGCACATTTTCAGTATGAAAATTTCCTCATGCTACTCCAAACGTTTTATTAATAAGAAATGCATTGGGGGGATAGGGGGAAACAAAAGAAACAGCTCCCAGTAGTACTTGGTTTCGGCAAGATTTCTTTCTGTTTGGTGTATAATTTTGTATTAAATTTTCCAAACATTTTCACAATAATCTGCATCTCAAATGATTACACGGTTTCATAAATGATTTCACGGTTTCATAAATTGACTTCCCATCTTCACTTCCAATGGTTTTTTTCCACTCAAACCTTTTCTGCTGCGTTATATATTTATGTACTGCAGAAAGTTTCTCTGTTAAAGACTTTGAAAAGATTTCTATCCATATTCTGCAAATAAATCATTTCGTCACTGTACCATGTCGCACTGAAATGTTAAAATGTTTAAAATTTAAAATTCCTAAAAGGAATGCCTCTGGCCTTTTACTATATGATATTCTTAGTATTTTATTTCTTCGTGGATCATGCTCCAAAATTTCAATTTAAATGATGATATTCCAGAAGACAAAACTAATTTTTTCTTATATTCAACGTCTGCAGCAAGAATCCTGGTGGCTAAGTATTGGAAAGAGAACCAGTTACCCACAAGGGGAGAATAGTTATGTAAGCTTTCGGAATATTTAGAATTAGCCAAATTGACAGATATAATGAGACAAAAACCCAAAAGTGAAGTGAAAAAGGAATGGGAGTGGCTAAATGAATACCTTAAAAGCCAAGGTTCGAGGACAGAAATCTGGCTGAGTCTGGAATAACCTTGTGAAGTGAAAGGATAAGAATGAGGGATTTATATCTAGATGCTAGGATAGAGATGACAAGGAAAACAGGAAAACAGGAAGACATAATGAGAGGTAAGGGAGGTGCTGTGGGATTGGTGGAAGTCAATGTTTGTTTTTCTTTTTAATGTTTATATTATTAACTTGTAAGCTATGGATTTTGGTTGTTGTTTTTTGTATGCTGGTTTTTGTGTTTTGTGTACAGTGGTACCTCGCAAGACGAATGCCTCGCAAGACGAAAAACGCGCAAGCCGCTAAGCCGCTAATGGCCGTGCTTCGCAAGACGAAAAAACCGCAAGACGAAGAGACTCGCGGAACGGATTAATTTCGTCTTGCGAGGCACCACTGTATTGTTATTTTTCGATATTTTCCATGTTGTTGTTGTTGTGTGGAAAATACTAATAAAATTTGTTATTCAAAAAAGAAGAAGAAATGTTCAAACGTTTATTTGATCGTCCTTGTTATCTTGCCATCCTCCACTTGGCATCTTGTGCTGCCACACACTTTGAGAACCACACAATTAAAATGTTTTGCGTTGTGACAACCTTATCCAGACAGGGAAGATCTGGGATACCAAAGCATTGTCACGGACAGTGATTTGGGGAAGGGGGCACTAAAATCAAAGGGTACTTATGAAATTACTCAGGGTTTGTTTGTTTTTTAGCAGGAACGTGGGGGAACTCAGTTCCCTTACCTTTTGAAAATTAAATAATTGCTATCTTTTGTCTGGGGGTGCTGGAACGCATATACACCCAAATACAGTGGTGCCTCGCAAGACGAAATTAATCCGTTCCGCGAGTCTCTTCGTCTAGCGGTTTTTTCGTCTTGCGAAGCAACCCTATTAGCGGATTAGCGGATTAGCGCTATTAGTGGCTTAGCGGCTATTAGCGGCTTAGCGGCTATTAGCCGCTTAGAAAAGGGGGGGGGAGCGGAAAAAAATCGCAAGACTCGCAAGACGTTTTCGTCTTGCGAAGCAAGCCCATAGGGAAATTCGTCTTGCGAAGCGCCTCGAAAACGGAAAACCATTTCGTCTAGCGGGTTTTTCGTCTTGCGAGGCATTCGTCTTGCGGGGCACCACTGTACCTGAGCCCAAAACCCACCTATATCTGTAATCAATAAAGTTGTCGCAATATCCTTGTCTGCTTGAGTTTATTAATCACATCTTACATTTAGTCACTGGGGGGTAGGGGGTGGCAGCACTGCGACTGGGCCCACAATAAACAAGCAAGTCCCCCCACCTTTTTCCCAGAAAAAAAGCACCAGGTACTGGAATCAAAGGGTACTTACCAAATGACTATTTATTAAAGATGGAACAGTCTCTCTGTTGCTATTTCAACTAGAAACAAGCAAAAATAAAAACTTTTTTTTTTAATTAAAAAAGAACACATTAAAGGCTCACATCGAATACAGCTGATCTGTAGAAAGGACTTTATGATCTGAAAATAGAGACGGTGTATGTATTTCTGCAACCCAAGGAAATATTTAATAAAAACAATTAAAATAAAAGAGTGTGTCAAGAAAAAAAGAGAAAGAAACCCGCAAACAAATTTGGATTCTGGCAGCTTTGAGAGCCACTGCTTTAGATGAAAAAAACCCTGCTGGTTTTGATTTGTCTACAAAGATCCCCTCCTCTTGCAGACCCTCGAAGGGACCCTGTTATCCAGGGACAGTCCAGGATTTGCAGACACCTTCAAGGTTTCTAATTTGATCCCAGAATGTCCCCCTTTCCCTTAGGATATCCCTATTTCCATTGGAGAAATGTTGGGAGTTATCCAACTCCCAAGCCAAGGAGATAAGTAACTATACAACCTTTAGAAGACATCCCTGTATAGTGAATTTTTAAAAATGTTGAACGTTTTATTATTATAAAGTATTATAGATTAATGTTTTATTATTATAAAATATTTGTTTGTGTGTGTGTGTTTGTTGGAGGCCGCCCAGAGTGGCTGGGGCAACGCAGTCAGATGGACGGGGTATAATAATAAAATAAAATAATAATTATTACTGAATAGGACATCCCTATTATTATCAGAGAAATGTTGGTGGGTGCAGAGTTATGTGACCCCCCCCCCCGAGCCAAGGAAATAAGTAACTATACAACCTTTAGAAGACATCCCTGTATAGGGAAATTTTAAAAAATGTTGAACGTTTTATTATTATAAAGTATTACACACACACACACACGTGTGTGGGTGTGTATGTATATGTATATATGTGTTTATATGTTGGAGGCCGCCCAGAGTGGTTGGGGCAACGCAGTCAGATGGGCGGGGTATAAAAATAAAATAAAATAATAATTATTATTGAATAAGACGTTCCTATTATCATCAGAAAAATGTTGGTGGGTGCGGAGTTATGCAACCCCTGAGCAAAGGAGATAAGTAACTATATAACCTTTAGAAGACATCCCTGTATAGGGAATTTTTTAAAAAAAGTTTAATGTTTTATTATTATAAAATATTTTTATATTTTATATCTATATCTAGATATCTAGAATTGATGCTTTTGAATTCTGGTGCTGGAGGAGACTCTTGAGAGTCCCATGGACTGCAAGAAGATCAAACCTCTCCATTCTGAAGGAAATCAGCCCTGAGTGCTCACTGGAAGGACAGATCCTGAAGCTGAGGCTCCAAGACTTTGGTGACCTCATGAAAAGAGAAGATTCCCTGGAAAAGACCCTGATGCTGGGAAAGATGGAGGGCACAAGGAGAAGGGGACGACAGAGGACGAGATGGTGGGACAGTGTTCTCGAAGCTACAAACATGAATCTGGCCAAACTGCGGGAGGCAGTGGAAGACAGGAGTGCCTGGCGTGCTCTGGTCCATGGGGTCACGAAGAGTCGGACACGACTAAACAACTAAACAACAACCTATCATCTATCCATCTATCTATCTATCTATCTCTATCTATATGTTGGAGGCCGCCCAGAGTGGCTGGAGCAACGCAGTCAGATGGGCGGGGTATAAAAATAAAATAATACTTATTACTGAATAGGACGTCCCTATTATCATCAGAGAAATGTTGGTGGGTGCAGAGTTATGTGACCCCCCCCCCCCGAGCCAAGGAAATAAGTAACTATACAACCTTTAGAAGACATCCCTGTATAGGGAATTTAAAAAATGATGTTTCAGGTTTGATTATTATCAAATATTTTGTGTGTGTGTTTTGGAGGCCGCCCAGAGTGGCTGGGGTAGCGCAGTCACATGGGCGGGGTATAATAATAATAATAATAATAATAATAATAATAATTGAATAGGACGTCCCTCTTTTCATGGGAGGGGCTGATCCTGTCTGGATTCTCAGGCCAAAATGGGGGGGAGGGGGGATCCATTCTCTCTCTCTCTCTCTCTCTCTCCGGAGCACAAAGGAGGCTTCGCTTCCCGGATGGCCTGCTAGCTTTGCTCTTTTGCGCGCAGGAAGGCAGAGAAAGGATCTCCCCCTCCCCCTCTAGATCGGGTGGCTTTTTGGGACAGATCCCGGGCGGATCGGCTGCAGGGCCCCTCCCGGGCCCCCTCCCTTTGTCTCGATCCCACCCCCGGGACACCCCTTTGCCCCCTCCCCGTGCGCAAAAAGGGGGAGCTCACCGGATGGCAGGAGGCGCCTCGACGCAGCTGCAAAGGCGAGTCAAGGCCACCCTGGGGAGGGAGAGGCGGGCAGGAAGGAGGCGCTTTGGCAAAGACCTCGTCCCCAAATCCCTCTCCTCTCTAGGAATCGAGTTCATTGCATTTTTAACCCTTGCCAGGACAGATCTCTGCTCCCCCCCCCCTTTTTTTTTTTGCATTTGACAGATGGGAGTTTTGCCTTGTTGGCAAAACAAGGGAATCTCCAGAGAAGATTTGAGATGGCCTCGGGCAGCAGCCTGGCTTCATTTCTTAGTTCTAGTTACAGGTGTTGGTCTGCCTAGTCGAAACAAAAAAAATTAAATCCTTCCAATAGCACCTTAGAGACCAATTAAACTTGTTATTGGTATGAGCTTTCGTGTGCATGCACACTTGTTCAGATGCGAAATACAGTGGTACCTCGGATTACACACGCTTCAGGTTACAGACTACGCTAACCCAGAAATAGTAGCTCAGGTTAAGAACTTTGCTTCAGGATGAGAACAGAAGTTGTGCTCCGGCAGCGGGAGGCCCCATTAGCTAAAGTGGTGCTTCAGGTTAAGAACAGTTTCAGGTTAAGAACGGACCTCCAGAATGAATTAAGTACTTAAACCGAGGTACCACTGTATATCTTCATATATCTGAAGAAGTGTGCATGCACACAAAAGCTCATACCAAGAACAAACTTAGTTGGTCTCTAAGGTGCTACTAAAAGGGACCCAGGTGGTGCTGTGCGTTAAACCACAGAGCCTAGGACTTGCCGATCAGAAGGTCGGCGGTTCGAATCCCCATGATGGGGTGAACTCCTGTTGCTCGGTCCCTGCTCCTGCCAACCTAGCAGTTCGAAAGCATGTCAAAGTGCAAGTAGATAAATAGGTACTGCTCCGACGGGAAGGTAAACGGCGTTTCTGTGCACTGCTCTGGTTTGCCAGAAGTGGCTTAGTCATGCTGGCCACATGACCCGGAAGCTGTAGGCCGGCTCCCTCGGCCAATAAAGCGA